>NC_133300.1:11714664-11973664 GCF_005239225.2 Populus alba | reverse complement strand
GACCCTTGAAGGTTCGTGCAACATATTTAACTAGTATTATTATATTTGGTAGGGCATGTGACAAGCTTTGTATTTAATCTGTGAAATTGAGAGAAAAGAAGTTGGATCGTGTTAATTAGTATTTTTTTTTATGAGCACTAGCAGCTAAGCTAGCTAGGGCTAGAGGTTAGCAGGCGAAGATAAAGAAAGAAAAAGAGCTAGTATGTACAGGAAATAAAGAAAGCTAAATGTACAGGTCTGGTTATTTACATGCAATTCAGATTAATTACTTGCTGGTGGGAAATATAATGCTATGTCATTGATTATGATGTTGATTGTGTTGCTTAAACAGTGTGCAGTGGATTTGTCTTTAAACGGCTTTTTGTTAAAAGTTTGTTGGCTGCAGTGAAAGAATTTTGCTTTTGTGATTTCTTTCCCGGGATAGAATTATTTTTTAAAAAAAATTGATTTCAAAATGTTATTTTATTGTATTTTTAAAAGAAAAATACTTTGAAAACTACTTGTTATTTTGTTATATTTACAAAGCGAAAAACACTTTAAAAAGCAACCGCTACCACACTCCCGTGTCAAAGAATCATCTCAACCCAATAGTTTAAATTTTTATGTTAGGGTTTCAAGATATGATTTATATTGGCTTGAAACTTGTGTATGTCCACTTACATTGTGCTTTATTTTTTATCAAATAAATAAGGATATTAGTGAGATTCAAACTCGTGACCGCTTGGTCATTAAAGCTCTAATATAAATAAAATCATAAAATATAATTTATATTATTCTTTAACATCCCAAAAACCGCTTTCTTATCCTCCCATTGTTTGAAGGGATGATCAATACTGTTGCACAGCAAGGATTCATTGGATCTCAAGGATTATGAAGATCAAACAATGGAGGAAAAGGGATTCCACAGATGAATTTTCCCCATCTTTTCTTTCTTTTGTAATGCTTAGGAAATATGGAGCAGCAGAGGAGAGGTGTTGCTTTTGTGATTCTCGCGTTCTTATCTCTATAATGTTCTCCTCCAAGCAATTTGCAAAAGCACATCGCATTCGCTGACACTGCATGTGTCATTGCAGCCTCCTTTTTCAATGTAACTGTGTCGAGACCCTCAATAATTCCCCTCCTCCAAGCCATGCCAATGATCCCTTTCTTCACGAGTACCTTTCAAATTATGGATTTGTGTTGGCGATTTGGTACCTGAAATAATACTCTCCACAGATGAATCATGCCATAAAAGCTGAGAGAAAAAAGAAAAAAGAAAAAAGAAAAAATGGCCTCCTTTTGTTCCCTCTCCTGTTACTGTTCGCACTTGATTTTTTCAAGCATGCATGAGAAAGGTCAGTGGTGAAGCCATTAATGAAATCCATGGACAGCAAGAAAATCCGACTAAGTTACAAATTATACCCAAAGTAAGTTAAAAATGGATCATGCAAGATTGTTGGAGCCACTGGATTTCAAAATACATGAATTTTAAATTCTAACTTTGTATTTGTGTCCGTTGTTCAATATATTATATTCTTCTTAAATTTATCTGTTTTTTTTTATATTTCCATTGCAATGTAGTTACTATATGAATATATATAAAGTCTTAATAATGACGCATGAAATTGAAATAAAAAAAATACTGGGGTTAATTTTAATTACTAAATTAAAAACACAAGGTTAGAGAATAAATAATTTTGCTCACTCGAGTTAGGGATAATATTGGCTAGATCCATATCATTTATTTTTTTATCAATATTAATGTAGCTCCCATGAATTTCATAGAAATAGCCTCCACTTTTTTGTGCAGAGTGTGTAGTCGTGCACGCTTTTGATGCATCGCAAACATTGTTTTTTGTTTTTTCTTTTCCCTGGAAATTTGTGCCTGGATTTTCTGCATTTTCTTATCAGCTCTTCAAGTTTTTTTTTTTTTTGTCCAAAATTGTTTTATTTCTATTTTGTTTAATGTATTTCTCAATTTTTGTTTTGTTTTTTTTTTCTTTTTAATTTCTTCCTTTCAGTTTTTTTTTCTCATTTCATATCTGATACTCATTCCTTTTTCTTCTTCTTTTTCTTTTTTTGTTTTGGTTAGTATTAAATTAGTTGATAATTGAAATTTTTAATTGAATATAGGTTTTGAATATCACAAGTAGTAAATTTAAAATATTAATTTAGATTTAGAAGATTCATTCGGATCAATTAGTATGGGTTGAAATAATAAATTTACCAGTTTTTCTTATGATGATTTATATATTCACCCTCCTTCGATTATTGTTGTAGCTATTTTTTAATTGATGAAAGATACTACTATTTTTATTTATTTTTTGCAAAGTTTAAGTTACTGTAATGCTTATGAATGCAAAAAAACACACTGGGTTTAAGGTTTTGTTTTATAAAAAATGTCATTTTTTACTTCGGGGCTTAGTCATCGAGGCAATTTGGTACTTTATTTAATATTGATAATAATTAGAAAAAAAAACTATTTTTATCTATTTTTTCTCAATTTCATCAATCAATGTTAAGTTGATTGGAAAATAAACTTCGTGAATAATTATTTTCTATTTATTTAAGATTGTCATGGTTTTGAATAAACATTTGTTTTATGATTAATACTCGAAATTATAAGCATCTATTTTGTATCATAATTAAGTAAAAAATATTTTTTAAAAAAATTATTAAACCCAACTAAGTTCATGAATCAAGTTGTGTATGATTAAGTTCATGCAATATGTCATCGTCTCAATATTTTTTAAAAAAACTTCTTGATATGTTTTATAAGTTATCCATATTTTTTGCCAATTATCCAGATTTTCTTTTAACCTATTAAATCAACCAACTAACATCAAATTAGTTTTTATATGATTTAATTGAAAACTCATATTAGATAAGGAGCTAAGTCAAAAGATTTTAAAAATGTGCTTACTTGATCAGGTTTAATAGCATTGTTAAAAAAATATACATGCTCTTAATGTGTGTGTATTAAAAAATATTAGTCCAATCCAAGGTAGAGCGTAAGACAATAAACTAGTTATGATTATTTATGAGCATATATACTGGTAACCTTAAAAATAGAAAAGACCCTAAAATGTAACTAAATATAAATATATTTATATATTATAGTAATAAGAGTTGGTTTACGTACATCTACAGGACACATTTCAAACATCAAAGAAATTATACTAATATAAAAGTGAAAAGAACAATTTGTTTTACACTAGTTATAGTATTATTTACAAACACAAAAGTGAAGTTATTTCTTAAAATATAACTTTGCTTCATTAAATATAAAATAACAATTTAAGACCATTATAAAAAAATTATTTTAAATTGAACTAGGTAAAAAGTAACTAAACTAAGCATTGTTACAAAAATACAAATTGTTTTACCTCTATCAAAGTAGATATATAATAAAATATTCATAAATGTTGTGTCATGTACCTTATCAAACAATTTACATAAGTTTTATTATAAAAAAATATAAATAATTTACTTTGATTACTTCAGTTTTACTCCATTGTTGCCACGATTCAGCTATAGTTTTGGTTTTTTAATATGAATTAAAAAATAATAATTTACATTCATTAATCTTTTATCGTTTTTAAAATAAATTTATACATAAGTGTATCTTAAAAAATAATGACAAGAAAACATATGTTTCAAGTATTTATTGAGTGTCTTTTCTTTTTTTTTTCTTTTCATATAGTGTAACTTTTTAGCCTTTAAAAAAATACTTCAAGCTTTAATAGTAAAACTTTTAAGCTCTAGAATATCTTTTAAGAAATTTTAATATTTATCAATAAAAAAAAAAGAACTTTTACGATCGCCCTGTAGAATTAATTAGGTTTCCACTCAAAAGTAAATTAGGGTTAGAATTGTTGTTAGATTCTCTTCCATCTTTATAAAAGATCTACTTCTTTGGAAAGTATAAATTAGATAGATATGCTTTTGATATGGAAATTAGATTAAAAAGAAAAGCAGCAAAACAAAATGAGAATAGTACTCTGATTTTCAACACAACTTTTAAAAAACAAAAACAAAAGAAAAATGCTTTTGTTAAAATTTCCATAAAATATAGCCATGAAACAAATAATGCTTGATTTTTACAACATGATTTTCAACTTTCAATGATCAAATCCCATGCTCTTAGTTTTGGATTTATTATGATCATAGTAGCACTTGTAGCTATTATAATAGAAAAGACTTACTGATACAAATAGTTTTGAAACCGGCCTAGCTCAGTAGGACGATTCAAAATTGAAACCGGACTAAATTGAAAAAAAAACAAGAAAAAAAAATCTAATGTGACTTTGTTAACCCGGTAAGACTCGGTTACAACCTATTGACTTTTATTTTTTGTATTTTTACTAAAACGATGCTATTTTGATTTTTTTTTTTTTTTAAAAAAAAAAAAAAAAAAAACAATTTACCTAAGAACCTGATCAAAATCCAAAAATCAGACTTTTGGACTGGACTGTTCATCAAGTCGGATCTAAAAACTATACTAATTAAATAATATAGCAATAATTGTGATACGTCTTAATACTTTGATTACTTTTGTTAAAGAAAACAAAAAAGAAATGATGTAATTAGTTATAATTTGATTATTCAATATATTAAAACAAATACTATAACTAATGAAAAATAATATAGATACACATTTATCAAACTTATTATTATTATTATTATTTCCAGTCATTTAAGAGCCTTATATAGAGCCTTAGAAGCATTTATGTAATTTAAAATATAATATATATATATATATATATATATATATATATATATATATATATATATAGAGAGAGAGAGAGAAGAGAGAGAGAGAGAGAGAGAGAGAGAAGCGTTAAACTTAATTTATAAGAAAGAACAGGTGCCTATTTATTTTTTAATAAAAACATTTCTTATAAAACTTTATGAATTCATGATTGTTCATTAGTTTTTTTATTTATTTTGTAACAAATTTATTATTATTATTTATTTTAAAGGCTGTTGTTGTTTTTTTCATTAATCCACAGATTAAGTCGTTACCTATACTTGAAATTATTACAAATATAATGACTATAAGTTAAAATAATATTATGATTGTGGTTGTTTTTAAAGTATTTTTTTTGTGTCGAAATACATCAAAATAATTTTTTTATTTTTTAAAAATTATTTTTGAGATCAACATATTAAAACAATCTAAAACATAAAAAATATATAATTTTTAATTAAAAAAATTTATTCTTTTAAAAAAACATGGATATAACTGTATTTCAAACACTTTCTTACTAACAAGATTAGGATTGAGGATCCCAATCCCTCTCATTGACATTAACCAGGAAAAGATAATGTTTTTTTTTTTTTTTTTGTTAAAATTCATGGTGGCCATTAAGACACCTGATCGTCAAACCATTTTTTTATGTCATCCAAATGTACATAAAACGACACAGTAGGAGAGGCTCCTATAATTGAATGCTAAAAGTTGTGGAAAATTAGTGACCTTTGAAAAGAAAAGATGAAGACAGTGAGATACGATCTGTTACTCCATCATATAATAAAAAAAAAAAAAAAAAAAGAACAAAAAAAAAAAAATCAAGGGATTCATCTTGTTACTGTAGATCTACATGTTTTTTTTTGTCTCTCTTCTCCTTGGAATTAACCATCAAAGCCAAAGGGTAATGAAAATATAGGCATCTTTTGTTTAGAATTGTGATATACGACACTTTTTTAAATATTTTTTTAAGAATATATTAAAATATATTTTTTAAAATTTTCTATATCAATTAAGGGTAATTATTTTTTATTTGATTTGATTTTTACCTAAAAAATAACCAAAATTAAAATTTATAAAAATAAAAAAAATAAAATTGAATCAGTTCCAACCGACCAGTGTTGATTCTGTTCGGTTATTTTATATTGAAAACTGAAAACTATATTATTTTTTAGGTTTTTTTTTTTGTTTTCTAATGGGTTTTGTATTGGCTTTATTTCGGTTCGGTTTGATTATTTTATATTTTTTTAATTAAACCGGTTCGGTTTAGTTTCCGAATATTTTTTTAAATATTATAATCGGTTTTTTTTCATGATTCGGTTTAATCAGTTTTTCTACTCACTCTTAATATCAATACATCAAAACTATAAAAAAACAAAATACTAAAAACAACGTAAATTTAATGTTTATTAATGTAAAACACACTTTTAAAAAATCACATGAAAACAGTTTAAAATTCAAATGTACTCACAAACACCCGATGAACACTTTATAAATTGACATCCACTGCAATTATATGTTAATTGGACCAATACACTTCATTTCCTTTTAATTTCCCCATCAGAAAACCTGAACAAACGACAGGAATAAACTAATATACAGTAAGGATTCAAGTTGGAAAGAAATAACTTGATCGAGAGGAAGATAGGGTAAGAGAGAAACCAAAAAAAAAGAAAATATTTATATTTCTTAATTTCTTCTGCAATTGTTCATCTTCGAAACATGGTATCATCAGCAACTGGATCCGTTCTACTTAACAAAGAACAATTGACATCGCAGATCTCATTTGATCTCACATGCATACTTATTGGGTGATGCAAAGCCTTTGCGGCAACAGTGGCTGCCTGCAACCTAACGGTTCACCATCATCTCTGCCATCTTAAAAACCCAGAAGTTATTTGCTTGATTTTGGATTATACGGAGAAAAGTAATTGCTAGGTCCCATTCTGTATTCATTGCCAGCAATGCCACCAGAACTCAGAACTCAGAACTCAGAACTCAGAACTGCAAAACCCTGTTCTTTTGGCTCTGGCCATTTACCTTGCCTGGTTCATAAAAGTATCGCACGAATCTGCTGTACCTAGTTACTATTCCAAAATTATTACAGTCTGTTACCAGTTACAGTGTTTCATGTGTAACACAGAGTTTTTCCACATATACAGACGAGAGAGAGAGAGAGAGAGAGAGAGAGACGGAGAGGAATTTTTTTTTCTCTAGCTATTATATGTGTGTGTGATATATTATGCTCCACAAAAACTATATAAATATCTATTTTTTTTAATTAAAGATGTGTTGTAAAATTTACAAAGTTATTCCATTGGTACTGTTTTCTATCACGCCCTGAATTGTTTTATTTTTAAGCTTCGATTCTTTTTTTTTTGTTAACACTCAAGCTCCGCCCATCTCAGATTTCTGTAAATTTCAACTACTAGATTAATCAAATGAATTTCTCAAAAACTGAAATTTCCTTGCATCCAGAATTTTTTGATAATTCAATTGAAAGGATAAAAAAAAGCCCCCTAGTCAGCACCTTCGTAGGATCTGTGGTTAGGATGAAATGAACACCGGCAATAATCTTTTATTGCTATTGGTTTATGATTCTGGTAAGGTGATGTGATAACAATAATATAAAAAAAACATAGAAGTTTTATGGAGAGAAAAAAATATTGTAGATGCTAATAATAAATTTATAATTTTATTATCTGAAAAATAAATATATGGTGATTGTCTTTTTTAATAAGACATTTAAATTGTTTAGAAAACTTTATTTCTAATAGAAAACAACTTAAAATCTAAAAATACAAAGAAAATCAAAACAATTTTTGAAATAAATTAATAAATCTAAAAAATCTTTGGAAAACAAAAATTGACAAAAATAATAATTTCTAGATCTAATTTTAAAAGATTTAATGGTCTTATAAGAGATAGAGTTGTTTATTAGAGGAAAACTGTTTCTAACATTTCTAGAAAAAATTTAAGTCCAATCTAACAGTCAAATATCTTATTATTTTAATTTTAAGTTAATAATATAGTTTGGTGTAATCAGATGTTTCTATCGAGGGTTAGATTTATCTTACTAGACTATACAAATATATGTTAGACTATTCACAATATCTATTTATATCATATCCCTATATGATTGTATTAAATCCTCTCTCTAATTGTAATTATCCAAGAAGAAGAAAACGAAAACGATCGTGGATTGTATCATAACTTGCTTGCTTTCTTGGTTTATTCAAAGATTGTTGGATGCTAGACTTGTAATTAAGTTCCTATTAATCCTCTTTTAAAGTCAGAAGTCTCAAGATTAGCCGTCCAATATCTTCGAGCAGCGTCCATGCACTCTGGTCTAGACTCTACAGCTCCTCGTTAACATGTCTTGTGGGCACATGTCGTTATCATGCGCAGCATAGCATGAGAAGATCATTTCAGGTTCCATCTCGAAAAAGGGCCATGGGAGGTTCGTGGATGTGAAGTTTTATGTCACTTGAGGCACGTACACTAGCAATCCAGGCCATGTTAGGACGTGTTAGGAGTAGGTGAGGGGGCAAAATCAAATGAAGTTTTCCCTCCTATCAACTCTGATTGCATCTTTTTTAATCCATGCTATAGTTTGACAATAGAAGCCACTCTTTTTTGGAACGCGATACAAACTATATTCTTAAAAAATTTAATTTATTTTTTATTAAAATTTAATATAATTTATATGTTTTGAATTATTTTGATATGTTAATGTTAAAAATAATCATTATCACACTGCCATACATATTATACACGTCCAAAAACATGCCTCCAAACATATTCCCACCAATTTTCAAGTCCAAGTCCCATCGAGGCACGTAAAATAAATCATTGTTTTGCATCTTTTCTAACCAAAAATCGTCCATGCTTGATCTCCTGCACAATGGGCTAATCCATGCATGAGCCCACACGAGATAGCACCAGGTTGTGAATCCAATTGGGTTGCTTACGAGCTTCAAATTGGGCTTGGGGATGGTTTATTCTCTAGAATAATATAATTGCTTTTATCTCTTTCAAGGATCATTGTTGCTGCTAAAGTACCGAATAAGTTGTAATCAGATCTCCAAGAAATAAAAACTCTACTGTTCATACAATTTACATCATCGTCCATCCAACTTCTCTCAGGCCCTCAATTTGCTCCAGCTTAAAAGTGATTATCCACCAAAGGCCCTCAATTTTATCAATAAGTTGCAATCAACCCCACATTGCAACTCAATAGGAGGAAACATTTCATTCCACATAGCAGGCAAGCCTTAATCATTCTCCAGAAAGGAGCAGAGAACCCATAATTAGCATCTTCAGGGACAGCGTCACCTCAGCTTTGACTCTGGCTGACGGCCGTCCCCGACCAGCAAAAAGCCACATATCGTGGTGGTGCTTTTACTTATAATATTCATACATTAAGGACTAAAACGGTGTCATCCAATTAAAGCTCCCGCCCTCTAATTGCTTTAAAGCGATAGCGATTAAGGGATTTTACTATGTTGCCAGCAAACCCCAAGCATTCGATTCGTACCGAGTTATAAATTGTAAATCATCAAAAGAGAGTGATTATAATTTAATTAACAAGATGCTTCGTGTAAGAAGGCCAGTTCAAGGTCACAAGGAGCAGGAAAATGGTCGGCTGATACACGGGCACTCGAGTGTACTAGTGTGTTTCCTTGGCCCCTTGTGGCTACAAAAGTTAGGGCTATGTGTATAAAATCAAGGATATTAAAAAAAAAAAACAAGAAGAAGAAAGCCATGGTGTTTTGAAGCCAAGGGGACTTGTGAAGGAGATGAAGTGTCTTCGGTTGTGTTGTAGGCCCTTTTGGGAACATTAGATCCGTTTTGGTTAGCTAGTTTAGTCCTAGTTTATATCTTAATAGTCCCATGCTGTACCACTAAGGCATGTGACATGTTCCAACAAACTGGTTTAGGTAGTTTTGTTCAAACCTCTAATATTTGCGAGAGCTAATCCTCTGCGCCAAAAGCATCCATTCCTTCTTCTCCTTTTCTTCCAGCTTGCCAACTCTACGATATCATCATGATTGTTTACGTAACAAATGATCTTGCATTGAGATTTACCGTGCTTGCAAAATTATTTGCGTTAAATAACCAATTTAATAAAAAGATTTAAGTTTGTAGGTGATGTTTTAATATATAATTTATATTATTTTCTAAATATATTTTATTAAGTAAAAGTTTTTTGGGCCTTAAACTTGAACATGGCCATACTACCTTATACATAATTGTTATCAAACAAATAAATATGGTGATATTTAAATTCGTGACTGCTTGGTTATTAAAATTTTGATATCATGTTAAAGAATCAATTTAACCTAAAAATTTAGATTGTTAGGTGAGGTCTTAAGATATGATTTATATTATTCCCTATCATATCTTTTAAAATAAAAACCATTTGAGTTTGAAACTTTACCAACTCATACTAATTTATACTTAATTTTTATTAAATAAATAAAAATATTAAGATTTAAATAAATTACCGCTTGATTAGTAAAATTTTAGTACTATTATTAAAATTTTAGTACTATATTAAAAAACGAATTCCTCTCCTTTTCTTCCGTCTTGCCAACTCTACGATATCATCATGATGATTGTTAGCGTAAAAAATGATCTTGCATCGCTTGCAAAGTTGTGCGGGACAAATACTCGAACTTAACTAGAATTGACCCGCTTGGTCACTCGATTTGAATCATGGTTTCTTACGGTCTAACCAGAAGTTGGAGTTGTCAAATCCCAAATGCATAAATACATTAGAAAATGGAATAGAATTAATAAAATCTGCTTAAAAGTGGCCACTGAAAAGCTCACAAACTGAAGTGGCAATGCCTAGAAAAGCATGGTCAAGGACGGACAGCGATATTTTTGGTCTATGGAGTCATGGGTCTCAAGTTATGGACCACTCTTTGGAGTTTGGGTCCAACTAAATGCGTAGTTATATATATATATATATATATATATATATATATATATATATATATATATATATATATATATACTATAATGAATAAAGTTGATAAGCTTATATATATAGTATAACATATATATATATATATATATATATGTTATACTATAATGAATAAAGTTGATAAGCTTAGATGTATTTCCACCTAATCCATGCTCATTAGCAAGGTACAGCTTGGCATTTAGATCCCAAAGCAAATATTGGCCTACGCCTCTCAACAGTTCAGATGAAATGATTATCCTATGCTTTATTGACATGGCACAAAGTATGCATACATACATACATACATACCCAGAAAATCAGAAGTTTTTCCTTTGTTTTAAATCATTATCGTATACTTTATTTACATGGTAGAGAATGTGTATCTACAAATTTAATCACATTGATGAAGCAAGAGAAAATAATATAAATTATATTCCGAGACTTTACTTAGCAGTTTAAGCTATTAAATTAAGATGATTATTTGACATGATATTAAATTCTTGATTATCAAGCGGTCTCGAGTTTAAATTTTACCTTTTTTATTTATTTGATAAAAATTAAGCACAAGGTAATGTAGGTTTGTGCAAGTTTCAAGTCCAAAAACTTTCACTTGAAAGGATGTGTTAAAGAATAATATAAATCATATCCTAAAACTTCACCTAACAATTTAAACTATTGGGTTGATATGGTTTTTTAATTTAAGGGTTAATAACATCCATGTACACTTTTCATGTTTTTACATCTCTTAATTAGTATTCTGTGGACTACAATTCCTCATTATTCTTTATGATATTATTGCAATTTTTTTCTTTTTTTCTTTTGTTTTCTTTGATTCTCAAGTATATTGTGAAGGATCAACTCGTAATTTAGCTACAAAGAGATACTATTTCTTCACAAGCAATTCAAGTTCCAACTTCCACCATTCGAAGAGAAATTTTCCGGAACCGTGTCCACCTATTTCTTCAAGTACCATCAACCCTCCTAGCAAAATCCCAAGGATTTGTTTCTTGATTTTTTGTCATAATCTCCTCTAACCTTCCTCTAATCCCTCAATGTCTAGTATTTAAAGCATAATTAGATCAAATCTATGTGAAAAATGCAATAAATCTCCCCAACTTTCTCCTCTCCTCTCACCCTCTCAATAGCTATTGCATTCATGTATTTATATCATGAAGTTTTCTTATTTTCATAATGACTCAAAGTTCGTTTACTTCTTTTTTCGAACCCCACTCATTCATATTTAATCCGATAACCTTTTATTTAATATTATTCAATCGTACCCTTCTTCAATTTAATTTAATTATTTTATTTTCTCATAACTTAATTTCTCCAATTTCTTTTTATTAAATTTCTAATCTTAGAAAATTTGGACTAGGTGTTCACAATTATAGCAATGGTTGTTTTTCAAAGTATTTTTCACTTGTAAATACATTAAAATAATATTTTTATTTTTTAAAATTTATTTTTGATATCAGCACATTAAAACGATATAAAAAAATAAAAAAAATAAAAAAAAATTAATTTTTTAAAAAAAAAATTTAAAATGTAAAAACAAATCTTATTCATCATGATTTGTGATTGTGATATATATATGATTTTTCTATTGAAACTTTATAAAAAGTAAAGGAAGTGCTCCCTTATTAACATGGGATTGCGGCTGGCCCATAACCACGCGCTTTTTAGGGTCCTAAAGTGGTCATTATATTAATTATTGAAAGCCCAGATGGTGTTTAACCTTTTTGCTTTCTTTCTTGATAATTATTCTCATAAACAGCAAACAATGATAGAAACAGGCACGAAATTAGGTAGCTTTTTGACATTTGGACACCTTATTGTGAGATTCATGAGTGGCTATGAGTTAGCTAATAGAAAATGAGAAGCAACGTCTTTATTTTATTATGCTCCATATTTTTTTAGTACGAACAACTCATTACAGTCCCCCGTTATATTGCACTTGGCATCATTGTTAGGATGTCTGTGGACAGGAGGTAATTTGTGTTTTTTAAAAAAAAATATAAAAAAACATATATTCTTAGTTTTAAAGGTGTAGTTTATATTTAAAAGGTGTTGTAACTCTAAAAAAATTTCACTATATCTCTAAGCCAAACACTTAATAACAGGTAAGCATGTTAACTTTAAAATCACCTAACTGATGTTTTTGCTTATTTGTAGCATAATTCAGTAAACTTGACAGATTTAAAAATAATTTAATTAATCACTAAAAAGAGTTTGAAAGCAATATTTAAAAACAGTATATGAAAGAATTGACATAAAAAAACCTCAACTCAAATCCTTGTCTTCCGAGACTTAAAATTAAACGTTATGGAAGTCTCCTTGATGTGAATATTCAGTTAACTTGACTTGTCTAAAGACAACACAACTAAATGGTGAAAAAAGTATGTGAGTAAAATTAATATAAAAAGGATAAAATTGACAAAAAAAAAATCATTCGATTCAACTCCTTGCCTAACTCATGTTTAAAATTAAACTATATAGGAGTCTTTTTGACGAGACCCAGATGACTTGGTCTATCAAAAAACAACCAAGCCAACAAGTAAAAAAAATTGAGGATGAAATTGACAAAACAAAAACATTTCAACTCTGCTCCTTGCCTCGCATAATTTAAAATTAAATTGTGTAGGAGTTAGCCTTACATGACCTAGTCAACTTAGCTTGTCCAAAAAAAACCTAGATGACAGTTAAGAAAAAAATATGAGGATTAAATTGAGAATAAAAGTATAAAATTAAAAGAGAAAAGGGGAAAAAATAAAAAAGAGAAGAAAATAAGGGAGCACCAGCTTTACTGTTTGTATAAAGAGTGAAGAAGGTGTATTGCACCCTATTTATTTTAGTATAGAGAAAAGCTAGTCGACTTGACCAGTCCAAAAACAATTGCCTGATTGGTAAAATAATTTAAGGATGAAATTGAGAAAAAAGAACAAATTTGACAAAACAAAAAATATCCTAGCTCTATTTCTTACCTAGCTTGGGTTTAAAATTAAACCGTGCAAGAGTTAGCCTAGCATGACCTAGTCAACTTGATCGGTCCAAAAGCAACATAAATAAAAATTAAAAAAAAGGATTAAATTTAGAAAAAAATGATGAAATTGAAATTAAAAAAAAAAATAAAAAATAGAAGAAAAGGCACCTTCTTTATTATTTGTATAAACATTAAAGAATGTCTATTACTCCCTGGTTGTTTTAGTATATAGAAGAACTAGTCGATTTGGCTAGTCCAAATATAACCTAGCTAACCGACAACAAAATTTTAAAGATGAAATTGAAGAAAAAAGATGAAATTTATAGGATAAAAAACCTCATGATTTGATTCCTTGCCTAACTTGGGTTTAAAATTAAATTGTGCAAGAATTGATTCAACATGACTCAATCAACTTGACTAGTAAAAAAAACTAGATGACAATTTAAAAAACTCTAAGGATGAAATTGAGAAAGAAAAAAAGGAAAATGAAATAGAAAACAACAGAAAATAGAAAAGAGAAAAGAGAAGAAGAAGAAGAAGAAGAGAAAGGGGCTCCTTATTTGAAAAATAAAAAGCAACATCTTTATTTGATCATGTTAAATATTATTTTAGTATAAACAACTTATAAATTATTTAGGTGTGCTTTAGTTTACAGGCTTGTCCTACATTGTGACTAGGTTCATAAATATTTTTAAACATAACAAATAATATACAAGATGGACAAAATTATTTGACATTGTTATTAAACCTGACTCAATATATTAACTTTCAAACCTCCTAACTTGACTCCTTATCTAATTTGAGGTTAAAATTAAATTGTGTGTGAATTATTCCAACATGATCCAGTTGACTTAGCTAGTTCCAAGACAACCTGTAGAAAGTTTGAGGATAAAATTATGAAGAAAAAAAAATAATGAAATTGATAGAAAAAACCTTTCGACCCATCTTTTTTCCTAACTCGGGTTTAAAATTAAACCATATAGAAGTCTCCTTGACGTGAGCTAGTTAACTTGATAGGTTCAAAGGAAACCCAACCGATCGATAAAAAGTATAAGGTTGAAATTAAAAAAAGAAAAAGAAAAAATTAACAAGAAAAAACCTTTTGATCCAACTCCTTACCTAACCCTAGTTTAAAATTAAGTTGTGTGGGAGTTTCCTCATGTGATCTATAGACTTTGTCGATCCAAAAGCAACATAACCGACTAGTACAAAATATTTGAGAATGAAATTAAGAAAAAGAAGGATGAAATTGACAAAATATAAAACCTTACAACACTATTTCTTGTTTAATCCAATTAAAAATTAAACTGTGTGGAAGTTGGCTTGACATGACCTAGTCAACTTATCCAGTCCAAAAGCAACCAAAATGATAATTTTTTAAAAAATTCATGAATGAAATTGGGAAAAAACAATGATATTGAAAACAAAAAAGAAAAAAAGAGAGAGAGAAAAAGAAATGAAATAGAGAAAATAAAAGGGGCACCTATTCATATGAATAGCATGTTAGTGTATATGTCCTATAGTCAATTAGTTAGTTGCACGTGACATTGACTTTATTCATGTAAACATGTTTATTTTAATAAAGATTTTATTTATTTTTAATATTCATCAAGTATTTTTTTTGTCATAACTCAATTTTTAATTTTTCTCAAAATTACCATTTTCTTTTAAAAATAAAAGCAATAGTGTGTTAGTGTGTATATGGCTTAAAGAATATATCCTACCATTATAATGCCAAATAATTAATGGGAGTACTCATTTTTTTTTAATTGTTAGAAAGTATCTTTGAAATACACCAAATAATAAAAATATATATTTATTAAGCAGTATGAATGTAATAATAAAAACAAGATCTTGATCCATTTTTTTATTAACAAATCAGTATTTCAAATCTCACATTTTAAATTACCAAAAAAAAGAAGAATACCCTTTTATTTTGAAAAAAATAAAAAACTATACTTAGCATGTTTTCAAGGTATTTCAACTTTTTTTTTACAATAATAAATATTCTTAAATTAATTTATATACCAATAAATTTAAATAATTAATACAATTTTATTTTTGTTAAAAAAGCATCTGGAGATTTTAAACCTAATTTAAATACTGTGTTGGCCTAATGCATAACTATATAAGATGGATCTCGTTTGGTATTATTTTTTAAATGGAGATTGAGTAAATTTAAAACAAATATAATTTTGTTTAAAATAATTTTTTATAAATATTTGTATTATATTGATATATTTATATTAAAAATAATTTTAAAAATAAAAAAAATATTATTTTAATATATTTTTAAATAAAAAATATTTTAAAAATTACCTCTGTCACATCATATATCACATCACATGTGATTAGAAATGACCTGTGTCAAGTGATGGTCAGCTCACAAACTGATTGGTGCTCAGCAGATAATAATAGCATTGGGAGAAGCTGAATCTGCTATATATATTGGATTAATAATAATTTAGAATAATAATAATTCAGGAGAATAAAGTTGAAAATTTCTTTTATTAAAATCTTCATCTTTGTCTTTGTCCCACGTATCTATCTCGGAAATAGGCAAAAGATGGTTTTATCTTTGTCTTCACGAAACAATAATATTTTTTAATATCATATTGTTTCCGCTCTTTGTACTAATCCAAAACCAATAATATAGATTAAACTAGATAGATGATCTATGATTTGTTGGGGATAAATTGATTTTTTTATAACATAAAAAAAATACTCACGTGTTGCTATGGTGTTTTAAAAAAAGAAAAAAAAATCCATGTTAATTGGATTTTATGATAGAAAATACAACAATATTAAATTGATTGAATTTTAAAAAAAAAGTGATAAAAAATAACAAAAAGAAAAAGAATGCTTGTCATAAAGAAAAAAACCTAAATTGCAAGATAATCTGATGTTTAAATGATAAAATTAAAATAGCAAAATAAAACACCACATGTCACTCTAAACCAACATGTGAATTTGCAACCTAAGTCTTGAGGTCAGACCAACTTTATAGAGAACTGGTTTTTTTTTTAAAAAAACAACAACTATAGTCAATCCCTAACAATTTAAATGTAAATGGCTAAAATTAAAAAAAAAAATTTGTCAACAAAAATAACCTAAAAAATTAAATATTCACAAAACTAGGTAAGGTTGTCAAACTTTCGTGAGTCAAATTATGCAAACAAAATAACTTAATAGAATGTAAAAGAAGAAAAATGACAAAACTTAATTTTAAAAAAGATCTCAATTTCAAAGGACAAAATCAAGAAAAAAAAGGTGTAAAAAAAAAATCACACGGGTTAACCACTTTAACCTTTTTTAAAGTTATAAAATCTGAATAACTTCATTGAAAAGAAACAAAAACAAACATAAAGCTGATTTTAAAAAATAAACAACATTAAATGATGAAATTAAAAAAAAATAAGTGAAAAAAAAAATGCCCCTTAAAGGAAACATCACAACGTTTGGTTGTGGAACGGTGTGCTTCATGCACCACCAAAAAGACGCAGGCTTTCTTATCTACTGGCATGTGTGTTACACACACCAATCATTTCTGTTTATATATTATATTTTATATTAATTAAAATATATAATTAGCTCTTAGTCAAATCCATTATAACAAAAAAAAAAAAAAACATGGATGAAAACACGAAAATGCCTAAAGCACCAAGGAAATTTTGCTTTTAAAGGTAAGCTAGTAATTTTATTTTACTTTGAAAAAAAAATCAAAAAAAAAATCAAACATGAGTAAATTTACTAAACTTTGGCTAATCTTTCAAACTCACAACCCATGAAATCCTAGATCTAGGTTCAATCAAGAAACTCAATTCCATATCAATTTAATGTTAAATGATGAAATTAAAAAAATAAAAATATATTAATCTAAAAGTTCTATTAAAGTAAAAGAAAAATAGCAATAAAAAGAATGCAAATCAAATTTAATAGGAAAAAAAATTGAGAATGAAATCGTAAAAAAAAAAAACAATTCATTCTTAAAAATTACCTTAAATAAAATAAATAACAATCAAAAGAATAAGGAAAAAATATGATAGATGAAGAAAATTAAAAGAGGATGATATTTCAATTTCATAAATTATTTCAAATAAAAAATACTAATAAAAAAAATAGGGATCAAATTTAAAGAAAAAACAAATTAAATAGCTGCTTTGAAAATTTAGAAGGTCACTGTGAAATTTAAGATGTAGAGAGAAAATAAAGAAAGAAAAAAAAAAGGAAATGAACACCAAATAAAAAATGTTATGTCATAGCGCTGTCGAGAAATGGAGGGATCGTTGCCTCGATAGCCTTTGTTTGGCCATCCAACACCATCAGACGATCGTGAGGTCTCCCCACGTGCTAATATTTTTAAATAATCTTTTATATTTATTAAAATATATAATTTCTTCTAAGTCAAATTAATTATAAAAAAAAATATCAGAACGCAAATACAAAGAAAGTTTTTGTATGCTAATTTACTTTTTTTTTTATTGGCATTTAAAAGAAATTGTGTTATTTTACCATGTTAAAAATATTAAAATACTAAAAGGACTATGTATTAAAGCTATAATTTTTTTTTTTGTTTTTAAATGTAATTTCGATCATTACTATGCTATAAAATATGGAAAGAATAAAAAAAAATATGATAATATCTAACATATCATTTGAAAAAAAAATCATATTACTCTCTGTAACAAGCTTGTTGGGTTTTTACAAAAATAGCGACAGAATCATTCGCGTAGTGTAAAACCCTATGACTTTTAGATTTATTTTTTTTAAAATAAATTAAATGGGCTATATGAGATGTCCCCAGCACTATTGGAGCCCTGATCCTATCTGGTGGACCGCCAGCTTGAGTTGCAATAAAAGACCTTGTTAATTCTACGAGCCCATCACACCAGGTATGAATATTAAACACTGATCCGCCCATTTTAGTCCATAGTTATTGGGCGCCTTCCAGAAATTCAAATTTCAAATTTATTCTCAACGGTTACTGCTAGCTGGATCCCAGCAGCAGCAGCAACCATTTCAAATTTCAAAAACACCCATCTTCTTCTTAAAAGCAGTTTCAAACGGCCCTTTCTCTTCGTATATATATATTCTTAATTTCCAAACCCTAAACCACAATTCTCTTTGCTCTGTTTAGCACTTAGCAGTTGGCCGAATCTTGTTTAATACAATTTCTCTATTTCCCACATCAAAAAATGAGAGAGTGCATCTCAATCCACATTGGTCAGGCTGGTATTCAAGTTGGTAACGCCTGCTGGGAACTCTACTGCCTCGAACATGGCATTCAGGTCTAAACATTTCCCATTTCACCATTCCTTTTGCTTCATATATATATATATATATATATATATATATATATATATATTTCTCAATCTTTCTTTTTGACTTGTTTGTGTACTAAATTTTGGTACTGTTTGTATTTCTTGCAGCCTGATGGGCAGATGCCTAGTGACAAGACTGTTGGGGGAGGAGACGATGCCTTCAACACATTTTTTAGCGAAACTGGGGCTGGGAAGCACGTTCCTCGTGCTGTGTTTTTGGACTTGGAACCCACTGTGATTGACGAGGTCAGGACTGGGGCGTATCGCCAATTATTTCATCCAGAACAACTTATTAGTGGCAAAGAAGATGCTGCCAATAACTTTGCAAGAGGCCACTACACAAGTAGGCACAACAAAATCAAGCCCCTTTTGTCTTAATTTCAAAATCTCAGCTTTTGTTAACAAACTAATTTTGGGTTATTTTCTTAAAACATTTTTTGGTGTGCAGTTGGGAAAGAGATTGTGGACTTGTGTCTTGACAGGATTAGGAAGCTAGCAGATAACTGTACTGGGCTTCAAGGATTTTTAGTTTTTCATGCCGTTGGTGGGGGTACTGGTTCTGGGCTTGGATCTTTGCTTTTGGAGAGGCTTTCTGTTGATTATGGAAAGAAATCGAAGCTTGGTTTCACCGTTTACCCTTCGCCACAAGTCTCCACCTCTGTGGTCGAGCCTTATAACAGTGTGTTGTCCACTCATTCTCTTCTAGAACACACTGATGTTTCTGTGTTGCTTGATAATGAGGCCATCTACGATATTTGCCGCAGATCTCTTGATATTGAGAGACCCACATACACTAATCTTAACAGGCTTGTGTCTCAGGTACAGTTGAAATCGAATTTTTTGAACAAAAAATGTTGGTTTATTGCTTGTTTAGTTAGATAACGAAAGGTTCGAATTTATGCAGGTTATCTCCTCGTTGACAGCATCGCTTCGATTTGATGGAGCATTGAATGTTGATGTGACAGAATTCCAAACCAATTTGGTCCCATACCCTCGAATCCATTTCATGCTTTCTTCATATGCCCCAGTTATCTCTGCAGAGAAGGCCTACCATGAGCAACTCTCGGTCGCTGAAGTGACAAACAGTGCTTTCGAGCCATCTTCAATGATGGCAAAATGTGACCCTCGCCATGGTAAATACATGGCATGTTGCTTGATGTATAGAGGGGATGTGGTGCCAAAGGATGTGAATGCAGCAGTAGCAACAATTAAGACCAAGAGGACTATTCAATTTGTTGATTGGTGCCCAACTGGGTTTAAATGTGGTATTAACTACCAGCCTCCTACTGTTGTTCCTGGTGGTGACTTGGCTAAGGTTCAGAGGGCAGTTTGCATGATTTCAAACTCGACCAGCGTTGCTGAGGTGTTCTCTAGGATCGATCACAAGTTCGATCTCATGTATGCGAAGCGTGCTTTTGTGCATTGGTATGTTGGTGAAGGAATGGAGGAAGGAGAGTTTTCAGAAGCTAGGGAGGATTTGGCTGCTCTGGAAAAGGATTATGAGGAAGTTGGGGCAGAGTCCGCTGAAGGGGAAGACGATGAAGGAGAGGAATACATGTAATGCCAGGTGTTCGTTGCGGGGAAGATGTTCTGCCAATGGGCTCATTGGTTTGTAACAAGGGCATGGATAGGACTAGTTGTTGTTAGGTTGTAGGTAACTGGATGGACAAGAATGATTTAGATTTTTCGGATCTAGTAGTAAAAATGTTGGCTTGTTTTGAATGTAATGAAACTATCCTCTGTTTTGCTCTCTGTGTTTCTCTCCGTTCTGATTTCCAGCTACTTGGATTTATTTATAAAGAATGCAGATTCGAACCAGCTGAAAAGTGTGAACCGTGAATGTTTAAAATTTGAACAACCATGTTTCTCTGAGAAGTCAGGTTTTGTTTACCGTCGATGATCAGAAAGCGACCTTGTACCACCACCAACTGAAGGACACTGTAATTACCAAGCATTGGGACACAATAACATTTGAAGGCTGGCTGCATAACCTTTATTGGAGTTGATATGTGTGTTTTCTCCTAGTCGCAGATCTAATTTTGATCTGGTTTTACAATTTTTCTTTTGTTATTCCTATTTTCTATTTTCTCTCTTTAACTTTCTTTGTATGGACTGTACTACTTGGTCATCAATTTTCTCCCCAAGTACGGACATGTTTGGAAGTGTAAAATGTATGTTGTTTTAAGTATTTTTTTTTTATTTTAGAAATGTATTAAAATATTTTTTTGATTTTTTAAAAATTTATTTTTGACATTATCATATTAAAATGATTAAAAATTACTAAAAAAATTTTAATTTAAAACTAAAAATTCTTTAATTTTTTTAAAAAATATGGTTGAACTACAATATTAAAACTTGACAAAAGTGTATTAAATGCTCAATTTTCAATTTTAATTATAACTAAATCATTGACGTGCCATATATACTTTGAGTCGTATAACATTTTGTTTTTTAACATAAAAAGATATTTAGTCAATGCTAATATATTTTATATTGTGTATTTGTGTGTGTGTATATATATATAAAATTAAATTGTAAGAAAATTGTCTTGATATAACTAATTTGGTGGATGCAAAACCAACCTGAAAATAAATAAAAAAACATAGTTTAACTCAAGATAAATATTAAATGTGATACTTTTTTTTTTATATATATAAATATGGAGATGACAACATATTGGATCGATTATAATTAAATCTCGATTAACTTGTTAATCCATGTGTCGTGTTATTAGACTATGAAAACCCTATAAAAAGTAAATCAAAACAAAATATGAAACATAATTTTCAATAAACTTAATGTTGAAGGATAAAATAATAAAAAAAAAATCTAAAAAACAGACAAAAAATGACCTGAGTCAACCCGAGTTAATTTAACAAACTTGTTACTTGGGTTATGAAACTAGGATAACTCAATAGAAAGAAAGTTAAAATAAATTATGAATTCTTATTCTTAATCAATTTAGTATTAAAAGATGAAATTGAAAAAAACATAATAATTTTTCTTTTTAAGAAAGAACTCGAGTTAAATTATATTAATCCGCTAGGATCGTGACCTGAGTTATGAATTTGAGATAACCTTATAAAAAAAAAATAAAAAAATTATGAAGTTCAATTCCTAGTAAATCTAATGTTAAATGATGAAATTAAAATTAAAAAAAAAAAAGCTTAAGTTAACTCGCAAAACCTGTAACGTGATTCATGAGTACCTTGTAAAAAACAAACCAAAACAATTCATAAAATCTAATTTTAAATCAATACAATTCAAAATGATGAAGTTGAGAAAAATAGTCGATCAAAAAAAAAAAAACTCAAGTCCACTGAGATAACTAGTGAAACTTGCAGTTTAGGTTATAAGATTGTGATAACCTCATAACAAAATTAATTAAAAATATTATAAAATAAAATACTCAATAAATATAATGTTAATAGATACAATTGAATTTAAAAACAAAAAAAGTAATACAAATTGACAAACAAATTATTATTTCAATAAATTATATTATGTGAGAAGCAGTTACGTATTATGTGAGGAAGAGTTACGTAAAACTACCTCTTTTTTTAGTTTTTTTTTTTTTAAATATGGAGTTATATCATCCATTAATCTCTTCGTTTTTATCTAGTTATTGACGTGGTTTGTTTGCCAATATTCCAAGATTCAAAGTACCATGTGAGTGGATATTGTTTTTATACAACGGGTGTTTGGTCTAGGAATGTTTAAAAAAGGTTTGTTAGTAATAGATGTTTTTTCAAATTTTTTCCAATAAAAAATTAGAAAATGTGTTTATTTATTAAGAACAAAATGTTTTTTTTCAAAAATATATATTAGTAAAAACTAATTGAAAATGAAATTTCAATTGATCACTCCTCACAAAACATTGTTTATTTATTTTTCTATTTATATTAAGATTTAGGTTAAAAAAATATATTTAACATACACTGATTGAGAATGGGGTTTCACTGATCCCTTCCTCACAAACAGTTTTCACTTTTTATTTTTTATTTTTTAAAAGTTTGTTTATCCTAGTTTCATGATTTTTTGTCGCGGATTTTGAAAGTTAACTTGTGTTTTTTATGTTTTTTTGGTTGATTTTTTTTTATATCAATTTTATATTGTTATTCTAGGATCAAGGCAGCACAAATACTTAAGAGGGAAGTGAATTAGGTATGAAAGGTAATACTATATATTGAAAACTCTTTACCTAATAACTTGCAATTCTAAACACTCAAATTATGCAAAAGCAATAAACAATATAAATATTATAATTAAAAAGTGAGAGTTTAGAGAAAATGCATTAATATTGATAAAGGTTCGGAAAACCAACTACTTATCTTTTTGAACTTCTATTCAAGAGTTTCATTTTCAACACCGATCTTAATGGGTGAGACCGAACTATTACAAGATTATTTTGCAGGTGGAAGATCAAACCCAATTCTTTTGCAGGCTTATCATCAAATTGACATTAATTATGTGATATGCTACCAACACTATATCAAAACCATGTTTTATTATATATAATGTTTATTTTACCAAGGAAACATATAATTAAATTATTACCTTAGCTATAAAGCTAACACTTTCTTCAATATTTGATTGATTTAGAATTAGATTTTTTTTTTATTTTGCTTTTTATAAGGTTATTTCGGTCTCATTGTTTGGGTCACCAGTTTGGCGAGTAAACTCTGGTTGACTCGGATTATTTTTATGTCATTTATTTTTTGAATTTTTTCCTTTAAATTTTGGTTTGCTTATCCGAGTCTCATGAATCAGGTTGTGAGTTAACTCAAAGTTTTTCATCCTTGTTTTAGTTGAATCCCCCCTATTTTATCTTTAAATATTTGATTAATTTGGAATTAGACATCATATTTGTTTTTGTTTGCTTTCTATGAGGATATACTTGTCTTATTACCTAGATCATATGTTTGGTGGATTAATTTGAGTTGAGTTGATTTATTTTTTTATTTTATCTTTCAACATTAAATTGATTGAGAATTGAAATTCATAATTTGTTTCAATTTTTTTCTATGGAGTTATATCATTCACATTACCCGAGTTATATCTTTGACAAATTAATTATAGCTGACTCAAGTTGTTTGCTTTTTGGTCTTTTTTTTTTATAACTAAATTCTTTTTTTTAAAAAAATTTCTTTTTCACCATTCAACACTAGTTTGATTGAGAATTAAGTTTTATAATTTGTTTTAATTTGCTTTATATTAGATTATCTCGATCTTATGATCTAAGTCACAGATTTGACAGGTTAACCCAAGTTGACCTGGGTCGATCTAATATGTTTTTTTTTAATCTCAATATTTGAAAAAAAAGATGTTGTCTTGAATTGTTTTAGTCAAACTACATTTTTAATAGTTGTTCGGGTTGTTTTTGATTTTTTTCAAATGAACTGAGTTATATCAGATCAGCCCCCACACGGTTTTAAATTAGTTTCTACTAGAAAATATATTAGTAACACCTTGATATTTTTTTATGTAAATTTTTTTTTATCTGATCAGCAGCGTAGCGTAAGAAATGATCTAATATATATATATATATATATATATATATATATATATATATTAAAATGGATGTCCGGGTCAACTTGTATGCACTTTAACTAATCTAATGGGCCCTGAAATTAATGATTATATAAGCTTCCAATAACCTTAAAATTTATAAGACTTAAACTAATAATTTTTAAAAAATAAATTTAAAACTTAAATTACATCCATTCATAACTGAAAAATGAAGACATAATGTGAATTTTAATCATTTTTGTTGATGATTGACGTTTATTTGGCTGATTGATTGTCGATTTCATCGGACGGTGGTGAATTTCACTTAACGGGTTCAATAAGAGTGACATTAGATGTTCTTTAAAACAATCCAACGGCTAATAGCTCTTTCCCATATATGAACGTGGCGAAATTCTGCATATCTTTCGAACTATATTTTCTAGGATTGCCTGACGTGGCTACACAATTCGTTTTCCGAAGGAGATCATGGAGAGTGGCTTCCGTTGGTTTTTAAAATATTTTTTTAAAATAAATTAAATAACATATTTTTTTAATTTATTTTTAATATTTATATGATTTAAAAACATATATAAACAAATAATTTGAAACTAATTTTTTTTTTTAAAAACACGGTACAACTACAATCATAAACACCACATAAATTGCTTAAATTCAGAATTGCTTAAGTTTCAATAATTGCTTCTTTTTTTTTTTAATAAAAAAAGAGAGCCCAATAATAGGAAAGTGGCTTTTGATTTCTGTAAATGAGCTCACCAATATTAATTTCTTAGACTGTACATAACGGCTCCTTCATCCTAATCCTAGCTAACAGTAGAGAACGGACGGCATTATATATATATATATATATATATAAAATTCCAACAAAGCTGCGATTATTGTCACCAGCTCTCTTAATTAACGAACTGCATCTCTTTAACTTCGAGCTCATCTTCCATTAATAATAAATCCTGCCAAATCAAACAATAAATCACAATTAAATCAGTAATTTCCAACCCATTATTTCCATAAAATGGGGTTCTCAAACATGCCCCGATGACTGTACTTTTTTGCCACAGAGAGTAAAAAGAATTGAAGCAATTCGCGAGCTTATAACCCAGATTATCTCTCATCACTCAATTTCTCTCTCGAAGAACAGTTCGATTTCCCTCTTTTTTAACTCTCAAGAACGCAACACTTGAGAATCAAAACAGAATCACAAGCAAGAGCTTCAAGAACACTCATCATTACATGCTCTACACCAAAAAGAACGAAAGAAAGAAATCACAAAGACAATAAGAAGCAAAAACGAACCTTATAATTGACAGATGAGCAATTTTTAGTGCAAGGCCTTGACTGTAGTTTTGCCGCTAAGAGGCGAGCAAGGCAAGATAGGCCTGGAAAAAAACACGACCTCCATAGCAGCATGTTGGGGGACACCGAAGCTTTCTTCTAATTTCCCAATCAAAGCCTTCCTGATCATTTCTTTAGCAGCACTTAATCTTTCTTCACCAAGATGTGAATCCTCCTCTCTTATCCTCAGAACCTGGCTGTGCACATAACCTACCTTCTTCTTGATCAAATCCCTTGATCCCTGATCTTCTGTATCACACCCTCCAGTTTCTTGACTATCATTCTTGCTATTCCTCTCCCTCTCCCTCTCCCTCACAGTCATCTTTACTTTTTATTTCTTTCTTCTAACAAGAAGCGTCAACAGCCCAACAATGTCAGAGAGAACTAGAAGGGAGCTTGAATAGCTTCAACAACAATAGCTGATGGCATCGGGGAGTTTTTTTATATATAGACGGGAGAAGAGCAAGGCGTTCTTGTCTTTCTGGATTTATTTATTGGGTACGTGGTGGATTGGGAAGGTGGGTGTGTGACACGTGGCATGTGAATAAATCACGTGTTGACTGATACGACATGTGGTGTGGTGAGTGGATAAAAACTCGTCATGTAGGAGAGCAACTGTTGCCGTTTCGTTTGCAGAAAGTTTTGGGTCTATAATTGAATGCCATGTCACCGGTCCTCCTTAGAATTATTATTATTATTATTTTTTTTTTCTGTTTTCGATTCACTAATATTAACAATGAAATCACGTATTTGCAAAACTGTATTTTATTTTATTTTATTTTAAAATGTAAAATGGATATCATGACTTGTTTATAATTATTTGTTAGTTTTGGTTAAAATATCAAAAATTCTTTAATAATTATTTTATTCATTTTATGTTAAGGTCTAAATGTAGACTTTAATATCTGTGAGGTATGACTACACGATAGAATATATCCTCAAGTATTAAATATATAAGATGTAGAAAATATGATGTTAAAATTCAGATTTTAGAACGGTTAGAATTTAATTCGGTAAGGTAGAGATTTTTTCACGAAAAAAGATTTTCTTTAGATCTTAGAAAAGATCAACAAACAGAAATCTGATCTAGAAAAATAATTAAATAACAACGCAGCTTATCTTAAGTAGTGTGTACTGGGGGGTGATGTTTCTTTTCTTTGCATAATCAGTATCTTACCTAGACTCTTGCAGACTATAAATTTCTAGTGACTATAATATTAAGTATCGAGTCCTAAACCTTAATTATAATTTTATGATTAAATATAAAATCCTTTTCCAACAACATACACCTCCTCAAGAGGCGCAAAAAAACTCGTTGTCGCCCTTGATGTCGCGCCCCCCTCCATAGTTTGGACGTATGACTTGGGTTACTTTTTAAACATGGAAATAATGTTATTTTAGGTAGGCTTTTTATTTTATAGGTACACATGTATAGGTACATATTAATTTGTTTGGAAAAGTATTGTATATGAAAAATGAGTACCAAAGCCAAACAAATTAAACATAGAAAAATATTTTATAGAATCATTTCTTTCGTAATCTTTCCTTATCATATAGTCCAAGCATATTACCGTCATTTTGTACCTAAGTGGAATAACGATTGGTATAAAGTTTATTTAATCTATTACTTAGGAATCAGTGGCATCCACATGGCATGAAATTGTGATTATACATGGCATTTTGGTGAACAAACGGCGTCCAAGGGTGCTCGGGGTTTAGTCAAATTTATCTTTTTGCATGATGGGATTTGCAAAGTTAAGCCAGACCTAGTTTTTACGAGGCTGAGAGGAATTTAACTGGGCCACGATTTGTGTATAAATGTGAAAGTGGTGATGTTGCTCTTGGTTAGTGTTAACACGTGGACCCTAGATTGGATGCGTGTGGGGAGAAAGCAGAAAGGAAGAAAAGAAAATAGAGCCACGAGGCACGTCCATGGCTGAAGGGTGACCATGGATAAGGTTTCTTGTGTGACTCCATATCATACCAAGAAATAATTGCTCCCTTATGGAGACATCATCATGCATGAACATGACATCACAGAATTAAACAGGCATGATTCTTGTATAGGAAAACTCAGAAGAATTTCTAGGGTTAAGCAGACCAAACCAATCACTCATGGACGTTACAGGCTCCATATGGTAGTGATGATGATAAAATACCTCAAGGATTTGGAGGTATATATATGATCTTGCCCTATCATGATTCTATGGAGGAGTAGCTTTTGAAAACAGTGTCCTTGACAAGCAGGAGCGGATTTCCTGTTTTTTCCTCTTTAATTTCTCTATTATACACGGATTAAAACCCACTTCAACTGTTTTTGAAAACCTATTTACCTCTCGTTGATTTACAATATTTAAATAAAACTTTTGAATTGCTGTATTTTGGAAACCTAGCTAGACTAAATATACTGAGTTATTAAGAAAAATATTATGGCGTGTCATTTCATAGGAAAAATATTACATGTTTCGTTGATTAAATACTTTATGAGCTTGTGGCTCTAAAATTTAATGAAAGGGTAATGTTAGAAAGCTATGTGAGAATAGATGACCTAGTTAATATGCAAATAGTTGTTCTTTCTTAGTTTGTATGACATGTCAAAAGATTGATGTTTTGAGTTAGAAAGAGTAAAGCATTGCTTTTTGCTGGACTTACCCCTTAATATATAAAACAAGAGTAAATTCATAGAGGAAAGTAGTATCAATTATAACTTTTGTCGGTGGAGCAACCAAAATTAAATAGGAATTATGAAGCTACAAAATTAATTTAAAGTTTGTCTATGTACATAATTAAAAAAAAAAACTATAAAAAACATAATTACACCAAATGAATAGAGTAATTAAATAAATTATTTAGAAGGAAAACCACTAAAAATAATTATTTAGTTGGGGCTTCCCTGGTATGGACAATGAAGAAGGTGGTCTCTCTTTTTTTATTTTTATTAATTTTTTTATTGAATGCTTTTTAGTTTTTTTTAATTCTATCCTTCAATATTTTATTAATTTTAAATTGGATGTCATAATTTGTTTTAGTTTGCTTTCTATAAGATTATTGTAATCTTAAACAAATATCTTAAAATTTGATTAATACTTAATTTTGCAAGCGTCTATTTTTGTTATCATAACACTAAATAAAAAAAATAGAGTATTGAAAAACAAAATTTTTAAATCAAGTGGAGTACAAGATCCTGGTTGCGGATTTGGGGAGTCAAGCCGTAAAACTCAGGTTCTCCATTATATAGTCATCTCAATATATATAAAAAATTATCATCTTGAAATTTGTTTTTTAAAAAATAACCAAGCCAAGCTTTTACTATTTGTTTAGGTTGCTTTTAGACCTATCATTTTAACTGGATCACTTTGAAACAACTCTTATAAAGGTCAATTTTAAACCCAAGCTAAGAAAACAATTTTAACTGGATCACTTTGAAACAATTCTTATAAAGGTTAATTTTAAACCCAAGCTAAGAAAACGAGATGTGAGGTTCTAAAGTTGACCTATCGGGTTAGATGTAATAACAATGTTGAATACTTCTCTCTCTTTTTTATTCCATTTTTTTTTGAATCTTTTTTTTTATATATCTTTCAACATTTAGTTGATTAATTTTGAATTGATTTTCATAATTTATTTTGGTTTATGTTTTATGAGATTATTATAATCTTAAGCAAACATCCTTTCATTTAGTTGGTGCTTAATTTTGGGAGTGTCTATTTTTGTTATCACATCATTAAGTAAAAAATATATTTTTTTAAAAAATAAAGTTAAACCCAATGAAGTCCATAATTTGTGTGAATATAATATTTTTTCATTCTAATATTAAAAAAAATACCATCCAAATTACAATTATTGGTTATTCAAATTACCTTTGAACCAACCAAGTCAATTAGATTACGTTGAAGTTGTAAGTTTTTTCCAAAATACATATATACAACAAAAATAGTAAATTTAATTTTTTTAGAAGTCACAAGTGTTAAACAAATTTAAAATTATTTAAAATTTATACGAATATTATCTAAATATTATTTGTTCTCAAATCTTTAGGTATGATAAAATTGGTCTGCTAAATTGTTAGTTACACTAATGTAATTAATTAACTTCATGCCGCATGATTATTCTGCTCTTAGTATTAGTCCTGAGATTAATCAATTAAATACTCTTGTCACACAAATACTCATTCCTCAACATGTCCAAGAAAATCTAATTTTTTCGAGAAAGGAAGTAAAAAGAAAACACAAGGTTGCCTTTTGTTTGTCTATTTTCTAGCTCGTTGTGGTTCTGTGTGCGAGCCAAGTTCTTGATGCTTTTGGCGTTTTTTTTTTTCCCTTTCTTTTTTTAAGATTAGACATGGGCCCTCTTTGAAAGAATTTAAATCTAACATTTAAGGTTCTCAGGAATGGATTCTCCATGATGCTGCTGTTGATGGGAAGCTTGTAGGTGTTTCTTTTCTTTCTCCTTGTTGTTTTATAAATTGTAATGGAGGAATTTGACACAACAATTCAAAAACAAAGAAAATGGAGAGAGTTTATTTTCTTTTTCCATTTTGGATTAGGGTAGTAATTTCTCAGGAACTGCATGGTTTTGCACCCAAATTATTGGGTTAGACTTGCTAATTTATGAAGCTTTTTTCAGAGAATTCCAGACAAATTATCGGGTTAACCAAACATGGAGCCTGATGTTGAGGGACAGTTTCAAGAATCAATGACAGAATAAGTTCATGATGATGTCTCATCTGTGATGAAGCAAGATGATACGATAAGATAAGTTAATGCAGCTTGTCCATCAAAATTGGAAGGTCGATCTGTGATTGCTACTTGCACAATGTTTTATATGAGACCAATTGGAGTGCTTGCGCTGTGTTTTTAATGCTTTTCCATATCTTAAAATGGGTTTGCTTCACAACTCAACGGTTTGGTTTTGCAGAACTCAGGCAACAGAGGCATTTCTTGTCAGCAAAAAAAAAAAAAAAAAAAAACACAAAAAAGGGATGCTGGTGCTCACAGATGGTGAGAAAACTAATGCTCTTCAGAAAACTAATGCTGCTTTCCAATCCACGAATCCTTCTATATAGGTATAGCTGCTCCAACACTTGCATATGATGTTTTTATTTGTTTTCTCGAACCTGACCTTAAAATAGATTTTATATTAAACCCCAACCCAAGTTGTCAGCAGGATGAACCTTCTCCTGGCCTTCTCTGGTATTATTTTTTTTTAATGTTCGTTGCAGGCACCTTAACAAGACTGATCAACAGGAGGTAGAATGAGTTTTCTCACGTTGAGTAGATGCAAAAATGCACGTAAGAAAATGTGAGAGGTGTTGTTCAATCCTTCTCGGGGACATTAAAGGGATTGTATCAGTGAATAATAATGTTATTTCTAGAAGGTTTTTTTATTTTTTTATTAATATAGATGTTCAGTAATTTATGTATATCTCAACTAATTTCATAAATTCTAAAAATAATAATTATATAAATTTATTATAACTCTGAAATTTATACAGTTAAACTTTATTTTCCATCTTCCTCTATAGAAAATAAATTCCAATGGGTTTACTTTACTACTACTACAGTGCCGTGCATTAACAAGGGGAATAATCCCACACATACGATAAGCCAGAATTCTAATTTCTTGAAACCTGTGGGTTTAGATTCTTACTTATCAGCTGATAACCACATGTGCCCCTTTATCATGACATTTTCATGAAATACATTTCCTATTTCATTTTCTGTTCTCCTTCTTACTCGACGGAGAATCCCTCATCTGCTGATTTGTAGTCTTTTTTTTTCCCCTCCTATTATTTACGGATACTTCAATTTATTTCCGATTTTTTTGTTCTTTCTTATAATACATTCCTCTTTTTATCCAACAATAAAAGGTAAAGAAAAAACCAAATTATCTACCATAAATAATTAGCAACAGTTATAAAAATACCAGCTACTTTTATATATAGAAGATAAAGCATGATCTAAAAAATGTTCTGTAGCTAGATGAAAAATCTTTTACGAATCCGATGAAAGAAACTCTGAAAATCTAAAAATATTCAAAACCGCAGGTAGCTCCACATCATTAGCTATTCCACTTCCTTTATCTAGTTTGGTACTTTCTCCCTCATTGACAAGAAAACCACAAAAGCAAGAGAAATTTCAATTATCTTCAGCATCGTCATCTTCATTGTCATCTTCAGCGTCATCTTCGTCGTCGTCGTCTTGTTCATCACCATTTTCCTATAGACAGACATCGATCATGTCAAGACGACATGCACAGCATTGTCAAACCATAAAAGTAGCAGCAGCAACTTAATATTGCAATTTACGACTCTTTTATAGCTAAAAAGATATGAGTGAAAACGCAATTGGGAGACTAGGACTATCAAAGTGCCAATGTTAGGGAATATGACGTTGAGAAGCAACAAATACACATGCACGGTTCAATGATTGGTAGGGGGGAACGCTGGTGCAGATACCACTACTATTCAATCATAATTTAAATAACCCTCAATTTATAAGGAATTGAAGTACAGTGATTATGATTATAAGCTATTTGTCCAAACTTAGATTCATGTGCTATGTTTAAGCCTCAAAAAGAATGCTTGCGTTTCTGTTAATATTCTAGACTGCAATCACTTCTAATAATTAGTTCTGATCTCCATCAGAACAGATTAACGATCAGAACAGATTAACAGAACTTAAAGTTGCAGCAGCACACAAACGTGTTCCCCATTGCCCATAGCAAATAAAACATTCCATGTTAGATCATTTGATGTTAGCAGTGTTTAATAAAGCACTAAATTTTATGGAACTAGAATCGTCATAAATGCATATGCTATTTCTATGGAACTTGGCTACATATAGAACTCCTACAGGTCAGTTGCTCACTCATCAGATCCAGTTTCTGCTCCTCCCCCACTTGCCCCAGTCTCGTTCCTCTACTTTCAAGTATTTGTTTCACCCTATTATGAGAAAACCTACTTTCTCACTTTCTGAGATTGAAAGAGCTAAAAAATGTACCTAAAACTCAGTTTTCATGTAAACAACAAGAAAGACCATGAAGTGACTAAATGCAAACATCAAACAGTGCCCAACTATGCCCACGCGTGTGCACTCGCACACACACACACATATATACATGCATGCATCGTGTACATGTGGAAGTGCTCTCATGTGCATGCAAGGACAAGGACGTATATATTGAAATCTCAGCTTCATTACCTCTTCATCTTCATCTGCATCAGAATCCTCTTCATCAGCTTCCTGAAACAATAAAACAGAGTGACTTGAAAAATTAACCTATTTCTATAAAATAAAAGGCAGAAAAATGTGAACAGAATGAAAATGAAAATGAAAATCTATGATAAAAAAACTTTTTTAAAAAGCAATACATTGTTAAAGTACTTCAGAGGATTAGGCCACAAGTCCTCCTTAATTATCTCCGCAACCTGCAATTTTGGAGGAAAATCAAAATTAGTAAGACAGTAAGAACTAGATGGAAGCAGTTTAACTTTAATCCAATTGTCCCAGATTAAGCTAATGTAGGTGAAAAATTGAAAATATTTATACACTAAAATAGAGTCAAGCATAACAGAACACAAACTATCAAATCATCAATTTACACTATCTACATACGAAATTAATAAAGCAAAGGGCATCTAATACCTCATCATGAAGCTCAGTGATCTCCTTCTGTTCAGTTTCAGCAAACCAACTGAAGAAGCTGCACCATCAAATAATTGATGAATAATTATAGAGTTCTAGAGTAAATATGTAAAGATAATTGCTCTCTCAATGTTTTCTGTATCTGCAATTTAAGTTGAGGCATGAGAATAATTATAGAGTTCTAGAGTAGCTCTCAAATTTAATTGCTTTTATATTTTGTATTGGAAGGTTCAAGAATCTGAAACTGTATACCAAAGAGCAACAAATCACAAGATAGCAGATCAGATCCCAGTATCAGATTACATGAGGAATATTTTTCCATTTGTCCTAGGTGATGCAGCCTTGGTTTTTATGTGACATTAGTAGAGAGAGTGAGCAATTGAAACAGGGAGGCTAAGGCATAATCCTACAGTGAGATAGCACTAAGGCTTTCCAATTCGTTGAAACATGGACTAAAAAACTCCTCGAAAATCCCCTGAAACACTAGGGTTTTCCAATTCATTGAAATATTGACTAAAACACTCCTCGAAAATCCCGAGCCAGAGGTCCATATAGAGACCAAAATACTGATCTAAAGCTCACAGAAACTGTTTAATTGATAAAGGTTGATTCAGTTTCCAATTAGGCACCTCCAAACAACAGCATACATGCTGCTTACCAAAAAATTGTACAGTCAATCCCCATCTTGTACGTGACCAATACAGGTGGAGGGCATAGTAAAGTGGTCTGGCAAGCTAAATGAAATTGTGAAGGATAGACCACCTAACAAATTTATAGATTTTCAGGTTAACCGATTTTGTTTCACATCAACAAGCTTCTGAAATAAAGGTCGAATTGTCTCCCTCCACCAAATAAATAGCATCCTCCAACTGAAGCATGCAAGATAAATATTTTAGCTTAGAAGTTGGCATCTGAGTTCTGATTAACCTACTTCAAATTTGAGCACAACAAAGGTAGGTTACTGTTTTGGCACATTAAGTATTTATTCCCTTAAATACTAATGTATAATTAATTAGATATCTCAATTAATATTGTGAAATCATAGAAGATTTTGCAGCTCGTTGCCATAAACCACATGTTGCTTTTATGCCCATGCCTCAGCAAACCTTTTTGGTGACAAAGCATCAAATATGAAATTAGCTGTACCTCTCTTTTTTTATAACAACAAATGGCTTAATAAAGCAAAGAATGGTTAGAGAATAACCTCAACTCAGCCAAAGGTCGTTTGTTTCCTTTTTTCTCATGATTGCCTCCATTTGCAGTGCCCTTCACATGATAGAATTCACAATCAACTTTCTACAAAAACACAAGCAAGAGAGGAAAGAGTAAAGGATGCCACAGAGATTATAGATAAGCATTACCATGCCCTCCTTCCACTTTATGTCTGTACCAGTTATCTTAGTTGTACCCTCATCAGAGAATGTAAAGGTTTTTATCAGCTTTGTATCTTCAAAATGAGGATTCTCTTTGAAGTTCTGAAAGTTAGAGTGACAAGAGAGAAAAAGGAAAGACAAGAAAATGATCAGCAGTAATTCATCAACACTAAGGTCATGAGAGTAAAATAAGAGATATATCTGAAAAGAAGAAATGAATAAAAATTAAATAACCGCTCATGAAAACAATAGAATCCATTCCAGAAACAAGAGCAACATTAATCAAGTGTCCCAAAAAGAAAGGGTGGCAAAAAATACTTACAAATGTTATAGAATACCCTGACTTCACATCTTTGGAATCCTCCACGTGTAGAGAATCCAGATACTTGAAGATCTGTATCAACAACAGAAGACCAATGAGTCCTTTGGGTGCAAGCATTCATTGTCAACATGATTATTAAATTAATAAATTTTCATTTCAATTCAACATTAATAACCAATAAAGATTCCAGATATTTTTTTTTGGGCTGCAATTGCAGGAAATGAAATTAAATGCTGGCCCTACTATCCCAGCTTTGCATGAGAGCATGCCACTGAATTAAACACTCATTGATATTGATATCTTGAACATAAGAAATTGAAGGTAATAAAACAAAATTGCAGCTCCAAACAACCAGTTAGTGTTGAGTTACATAAAAAGTAATAAAATGAAATTCAGAATTTAGGTGACAAACCTTTTGGTCATCCTCAGTCAAAAGATCACAAAGGGCAGGGTGACTCAGGAACTGCATCAAGCACATGTCACATAAAGGTTAGAAACGGATAGCCAATAGCTAACTCAAAACAGAAATTTTAAGAGTGCAAATAGGTCACTCACAGCAGTTAACCAGAAGTCAGGAATACATTTGATGATATCATTCCTTTTAGTGTAGACAGGTCTGCGAACCTCATTGTACTTCTGCTCAATTTCCAGCACTTCATCACTTGCTTGTTCATTAACCTGTTCAACGTCAAAGAAAATGCCAGGATTCATAAATTACATTTCATATTAAAAAATCTTAAAGCATACCCCGATGGTCTACTCCAGTCTCGCATCAGAATTACAAAGAAACTGCAATACATTCAACAACGGCACCAATGAAAGGCAGATACAACATGTATAACCCTTTTTATGTTTTCTTTCTTTCTTTTTTTCTTTTTTGGGCCTACTAATTAAATGGAGTTCAATTTAATAGCACAGAGTCTCCATTTCCAAGGTACATAAAATCTCACCCACGAAATAACAGGATTGGAGCTAGTAATTCATGACTCACAAGGTCAATTCTCCGAAACAGACGTGTTACAGAACATCAACTTGGCCATTCACCTAAGTTGTCTTTAAAATGTTAACCTAAGCAAAAGATAATTTATCCAAGCACGCATTTTATAATTTATCCAAGCACACATTTTTTTTTCTTGGTATTGTTACAATAAACCCAACAAAATCCGACAGCTTCAACCACCCACCCCCATCCCCCAAAAATAAAAAAATAGATATATATGACATGAGTAAAAGCATACACAGAGAGGAAGAGAGAAAAAAAGGGATAAAAAAAAACCTTCTCGAGCTCATCCTGGAGCTCTTGCAACTTCTCAATGGAAATAACAAGCTCTCCATCAATGTGATCAGTCTCTTCTTCGTCAGTGACCTTTAGTTTCTTTCCCTTGTCAGCCACCATTCTCTTTTGTTATTCAAAGAAAACAAAAAACCTTAACTTTTGTCGAGAGAATCCCTAAAGAGGATTTTAGGGTGAATTCGGCTTTTCTTGTAATAGCAAAGGCGAATTCGCAGCGAAGAGCTAGCGGTGGCTATTTATACCCACCAAGACAACCAAAGTACAGCTTCACTTCTGTGCTTGATATTTCATTCTTCTATGTCTTCTTATTTCTCTCCCTCTTTGTTTGTGGGCCCCATGAGTTAGGGTTTAAGAGAAGGAAAAGCGATCAAAAGTAGTAATTGGGCTGAAATATATTGTTCTCATGTGGGCTTTGAGAGGTTCTCACCTTTTTATATTGCAGCCCATGCCCATTTTGATACCTCACTAGTTCTTTGGTGAACAAAATTAAGGTTAAATGTTCTGGCAGAATAATGAGTTTAATTATTAGGATTAAGGAATTAAAAAAATGATTTGTGATTTTATGAGCAATTATTTTGCTAGATTTTCTCATAAAATAATGGATAAAATTTATCATGAATGCTTTTACTATGCTAGTAATACAACGTACTTAATTATATCCAAATTCTCAGTATTTATAATATTTACTATTAGGTTGTTCCATATTTAATTAGTATGGTTATAAAATATATATATTATATGTGAATGTCTAGATACCTTCCTACACTCTTTTTTTATTATGTTCATTTATCATTATCAAGTTCATTTGAATCTCTCTAAATTCATTTAAATCTACATCTTCTTATCACCTTTGAACTTACAAGTATTTATGTACATGTGTTTATAAATAGAAGCATTGTTGAGAGAATAGTTGACATACATATATAACTACAAATTCATATGAAATAAAAGTGCTTCCTTTTCAAATTGTTCTTATAGATTCCAATTTACTTTTTATTAATTATATTGTTTTATTATTATATGCTTTTTGAAACATAATTTTAATAGTATGTTATCAGCACGAATTACTCCTCTCTTTCATCTTGAAGCAGACAATCATATTTTGTAAGAAGTAGAAGCATGAATTTTTTTATCGCTTTCATCTTGAAGCATATAATCGTATTTGGTTTGATGATAAGAAGTAGAAGGTATGTTTTTCTATTGTTGTTGTATGTTTTACATTCTGTTTTGAGATCAAGTATATAGGATGGAAATCTATGAAAAAATCTTAAGATTATTCTCAAGTGTAACAATGTCATGTACTGATTTTTGTTTTATATTTATATTTTTATAAATATTTTCTGTGTTTTAAAATCTATCTTTATATTCCAAGATATATATATTTAACCAAATTTCTAACAATATTGTTATTTTTTTTTTAATGAAGTAACAATGACAAACCTTGCCAAACTTGAGTTCATGGTACTTGATATCATGGGTAAGAATTATTTGCCATAGATCCTTGATGTTGAAATTCACATGGATGTCATGTGTCTTGGAGACACTATTAAAGATGATAATGAAGCATCTAGTCAAAATAAGACAAAAACCATGATTTTCTTACGTCGTCTTCTCTATAAGGAGTTGAAGATAGAGTATCTCACAATCAAAGATTCCCTTATTCTTTGGCAAAATTTGAAAGAAAGATAAGACCATCAAAAGATAGTTACTCTACTAAAAGCTCATTATGATTGGATGCATTTATGATTCCAAGATTTTAAATCTGTAAGTGAATATAAGTCTACAATATTTAATATCAGTTATAAATTTATACTATGTGGAGACAATATCACCGATGATGATATGTTAGAAAAAACGTTCTCTACTTTTCATACATCAAATATGCTCCCGTAGTAGAAATATAGAGAACGAGGTTTTAAGAAATATTCTGAATTGATTTCATGTCACCTTGTGGCTGAATAAAATAATGAGCTTTTAATAAAAAAAATTATGAATCATAACCAACTGGTTCAACTCCATTGCCTAAAGTGAATGCTACGAGATATTATAATAATTATGATTATGGTCGTAATAGAGGTCGAGGACGTGGCCATATGAGAAGATGGTTTAATTATTGCAACTATAATAGTCTCAATTCATCAAATTCTTACAAACCTTCACAGAATGATGAGAAACAAAAAAAAGGGAAAGAATATACATAGTGGAGATACCAAGAAGATAGAAAATGCTTGTTATCGATGTAAAATAAAAGGACATTGGTCTCGTACCTATCATACAGCCAAACATCTTATTGATTTATATTAGTCCTCATTGAAAGGAAAGGAGAAGAATATATAATTAAATTTTTCTCATCCACGTCAAGGTAATGATGATATTTATCCTTTGGATATGATACACCTTGATGTTGCAGATTCTTTTTAGCAAATTGATGAGAAAATTAATATTTCTCATAATGATAATAATTAGTTAAAATAACAATGTTAAAATTTAAAATTATGTTTAGCTTTTTAGCGTGTTTCCTTTATGCTATTATATTTCAATGTATTTTGTTTTCTTCCTTTCATGTTGGCTTATTTAATGAAAAATATTGTGTTATAATAATTATGTCTTATTATGAATTTATTTATATATTTATTCCTTTTCATGAAGAAAAATATGGATTCACATTATGTTGTAAATAAGCTTAATATCAGTGGTGGAGATATATGCTTAGCAAATAGTATAACGACACATACCATTCTCAGGCATAAGTAATATTTTTTAAATATGAGAATGATGAAAACAAAAGTGAATACAATATCAGGTTCAGCAGACTTAATTGAAGTCTCCGAAAGAGCTAATATAATTTTCCTAATGGAATAAGATTTTATTATTGATAATGCTTTGTTCTTTACTAAATCAAGGAGAGATCTACTAAGTTTCAAAGATATACGACTTAACATATACTATATTGAGACTGCCAATGACAATGGTATAAAATATCTTTACATCGTATCAAATGTCTTTACTAGAAAATAAATATTAGAAAAATTACCTGTTTTATCTTCAAATTTGTAATATACAAATATTAGTACAATTAAAGTCAATGCAATAATGAATTAGAAGTTCAATGAACCAAATAATTTTATTATTTGGCATTACCGGTTAGGCCATCCTAGATCAATAATGATGCGAAGAATTATCGAGAATTCATATGGTCATCCATTGAAGAACCAGAAGATTTTTCAATTTAAGGAATTCTTGTATGCTGCTTGTTCTCAAGGCAAATTGGTCATTAGACCATCACCAGCTAAAGTTTGGACTAAATTCCCAAGATTTCTAGAACATATTCAAGGTGATATTTATGGCCCCATTTACCCACCGTGTGGACCATTTAGATATTTTATAATTTTAGTAAATGTATCTATAAGATGGTCATATACGTGTTTATTATTAACTCGCAACTTGACATTTACAAAATTACTTGCTCAAATTATTAGATTATGAGCATAATTTTCAGATTATATAATTAAGAGTATTCATCCTGACAATGCTGATGAATTCACATCCCAAGCATTTAATGAGTATTGCATGTCACTTGGAATAAACATTGAACATCTTATTGCCCATGTATGACGCAGAATGGTCTTGCTAAATCACTTATTAAACGCCTTCAGTTAATTGCAAGACCACTACTCATGAGAACAAAACTTCTTTTCTCTATTTGGGGGCATGCTGTTTTACATGCGGTAACACTTATATGCATTACGTCAACATCGTATCACAAATTCTCCCTATTACAATTGGTTTTCAAATATGAGACAAATATTTCCCATCTAAGAATATTTGGTTATGCAATATATGTTCCAAATTGTTTGCTATAATGTACAAAGATGGGTCCTCGAAGGAGGCTGTGAATATATATTAGGTTTGAGTCCTTATTAATAATTAAATATCTTAAGCCCTAAACAAGTGATTCATTTACGACACAATTTGTTGATCATCATTTTGATGAGACTATGTTACCAGCATTAAAGGGAGAAATTAAACAGTTGGATAAACATATTACATGGAATGCATTGTCATTATTAAATTTTGATTCTCATACAAAACAATGTGAACAAGAAGTTCAAAATATACTTTGTTTGTAAGACATTCCAAATCAACTATCAAATGCATTTACTGACTCAAAAAAAGTAATCAAATCTCGTACACTAGCTGTAAATGTTTTAACCCTTATTGAAGTCCTTGCAGGACAATCCACTAAAATTATAGCAAATGAGTCCATGACATACCATAAACGTGGTAAACCAACTGGTTCAAAAGAAAAAAATACTTGGAAAAGAAAAGGAGCAAATAATCAAATTGGCATTATTGAGAAAAAAAATGAGGAGATAGACATAATTGATCATCAAACCCCAGAAGAGGTTCAGGTACCTGAAAATAGTAAAAATAAGAAGATCTTGATAAGTTATGTCTCTACAAATAAAAGATGGAACTGAAATCAAATAATTATCGACAATATTTTTCCTTTTCTTGCACTTGTAGGATGATAAAAGTAGAAATGAGTGTCATTAAACTAACTTAGACAGGAAAAAAGAGCAGCTCTCTTGACTTTCATTTAATATATCGCTTGATATCATTAATGAAAATGAAGATATTGAGCCTAAATCTATCGAAGAATATCAATGCAGAAATGATTGGCCAAAATGGAAAGAAGCAATCGAAACAAAATTAAATTCACTTGTAGAACGTGAAGTTTTTGGACCTGTAGTCTAAACATCTAAAGATGTAAAGCCAGTTGGGTACAAATGAGTATTTATGCAAAAGAAAAAAAAAAGAAAAAAAAATGAAATCATAAGATATAAAGCACGACTTGTAGCATAAAGATTTTTACAAAGATATGGCATTGATTATGATAAAACATATTTTCTTGTAATGGATGCAATTACATTTTGGTATCTAATCAGTCTAACAACTCATGAAAGGCTAGGTATGTGTATGATGGATGTAGTCACAATCTATTTTTATGGGTCAATTGATAATGATGTTTATATGAAAATCCTTGAAGGATTTAAAATGCTTGAAACATATAATTGAAATCCTAAAAAAGTTTACTCAATCAAGTTACAAAGGTCATTATATGGGTTATGACAATCAGGACGCATGTGGTATAATTGTCTTAGTAAATATTTATTGAGAGAAGTGTATAATAATGATCCTATATGCCCATGTGTTTTTATAAAAAAGTTAGAATCTAATTTTGTTGTTGTTGTTGTTGTTATTATTATTATTATTATTATGTATGTTGATAATTTAAATATTATTGGAACACATGGAGAGATACCACAGATAATAAATTATTTAAAAAAAGAGTTTGAGATGAAAGATTTCGGAAAAATAAAATTTTATCCTGACCTGCAGATCAAGCATTTAGCAGATAAAATTCTTATTCAACAGTAAACTTACACAGAGAAGATCCTTAAAAGATTTTATATGGATAAAACACATTCATTGAATACATCAATGGTTGTTTGATAATTTGATGTGAAAAAAGACCCTTTTAGACCTTGTGAGAGTAATGAAGAATTATTTGGTCTTAAAATACCATACCTAAGTGCAATTGGTGCGCTAATGTATCTTACTAATAATATGCGACCTGATATAGCATTCTCTATGAACTTGCTAGCAAGATATAGTTCTTTTCCTACCCGGAGACATTGGAATGGAATTAAACACATTTTTTGTTATCAACGAGGAAATACAGATATGGGCTTATTTTATTCAAATAATGCTAATCATGAATTATTTGGATTTGCTGATGCAGGATTTTTATCTGATCCATATAAAAGTCGATCTTAAATAAGTTATCTTTTTATGTGTGGTAACACTATTATATCACAGAGATCTACAAAGAAAACATTAGTTGCCACTTCATCTAATCATGCTAAAATACTTGCAATCTATGAAGCTAGCTGTGAGTGTGTTTGGCTGAGATCAATGACTCAATATATTCATAGATCATGTGGTTTATCCTTCAATAGAGGAACTCCAACCATGCTGTATGAAGACAATACTGTATGTATAGCTCAATTGAAAGGAGGATAAATCAAAAGAGATAGGAAAAGGCACATCTCACCAAAATTCTTCTTCACACATGACCTTCTTGAAAAGTATGGTGACATTGATGTTCAATAAATTTGCTCAAAATGTAATCTAACAAATTTATTCACTAAAGCATTACCAACTACAACGTTTGAAGGATTGCAATGTAATATTGGAATGAGACAGCTTAAAGACTTGAGATGATATATTCATGAGGGGGAGTTAATACACATCGCATTCTTTTTTCCTTGACCTAGGTTTTGTCCCATTAGGTTTTCTTGGCAAGTTTTTAATGAGATAATTTTCAATGCGCAAGGCTATATAATAGACATCCGAAGAGAGTATTATAAAATCATACATTGTATGTGGATGTCTAGATGCCTTCCTACACCCCTTTTTTATTATGTTCATTCATCATCATCAAGTTCATTTGAATCTCTCCAAATTCATTTGAATCTATATCTTTTTATGATCTTTGAGCTTAAAGTATTTATATATATGTGCTTATAAATAGGAGCATTGTTAAAAGAATAGTTGACACACTTATATAACTACAAATTCATATGAAATAAAATTGCTCCCTCTTTATCCCTCCTAATCTCCGTTATTCTTATATATTATATTTACTCTTTATTAATTATATTGTTTTATTATTGTATGCTTCTTGATACATAATTTTTATAACAAGTGTGTGTGTGAAAGAAATCATTGATAATAGTTAAGAGGAAAAAGGAAATACAAATATATAAATAGTGATATATCAAGGAGTAGCAACCGTTTCATCAAAAGGTAATCTATAATCGATAAGATGTGTAAAGCTTACGTGTTTTCAAAACAAAAATGAAGCAAATTTTATCATTTTGGAAGGAAATTATCATGTAGACACTAATTAAAAAACCTCTTTTTAGGATGTGCTCTAGAACATTTCAAAAGAATTCTCATTCTTTATCCATATTTATTAATTTTAAAATAGATAATTTTCACAAATATACATTTATGCCCCCACAACACCATAAAAATAAAATGCATTTATAAAACCCCAGATACTATCAACAAGAGCCTGTTTGGATAAACGGTTCAAACTGCGTTCCCTTAAAATTTGAATTTGTTTTGCTTAAAATTATTATTATTTTTTTTTATGTTTTCAGATTGTTTTGATGTGCTGTTGTCAAAAGTGAATTTTTTTTTTTAAAAAAACATTATTTCTAAGTGAAAAACATTATTGGAACTATTCCTTAAAATATGATTCGAAAGCCAAAGCTTGTCTTTGATACCTAAAAATATCCAAAATGCATAAGGTAACGAAAAGGATGCCATGTCTATTAAGAGACAAGGTTAGTACATAATATAATTTCTGCTTTCGGCAGCAACTAGTTATTACAATGGCATACATCCCACACAAGAGAAAAGACTTGTAATTTCATTCTTGCTCACGTCTCCAATTGATTGGAGAAGGAACTGGATATTAGGATAAGCATATTGCAAATGTTTCCCGTGTTGTTGCTTAGTAATTCTTCAGTTTAACTATGTTGATGTAGGTAACTTGGCTGCTGCTTGGCTTCAGACTACGGATTCTCATGAATAGTATGATCACATCACATTATTCAGTTCTCAACAATGAATTCTTGAATTTCTATTCCCGTATGCCGTGCTCCTCCTTGTATTCGCAATAATACTTCATCTCCAACTTTCAGTGAAGTAACAGGAATAGCTGCTTTTAGCAGTCCATTTCCTGCGAAAGATGGATAGGCGATTTTGGAACATTCAAATACACAAGATGAAGAGAAACAACTGACACATAAATGACTCAAAACATTGCAAAAACCAAAACCAGCAGTTCTGACAGACCTTCACAAGGAGGGATTAAGGCAACTGTTTCTGCATTCTGGAGGAAAATGCTGTATACTGTTTGATCATCTGACTCTCTCTGCGACACCAAACATTCTAAAAGATTTAAAATACAATCCTTCTTCAATCAGCATCAGCAAGTTCTTTAACATAATTTAAAATACATGGCAAACACAAGAACAGATTCCTCTGACAAGGACTAGCAACGAAGAATATTCTCAAAGGAACCATACCAATTATAAAGGAACCAGCAAGACAAAAGAAATCCTTATTTTATATATATATATATATATATATATATATATATATAATCATACTCTACACTTCCTGGCTATTAAAATAACAGAAGAATCTCAGTTATTAACGTATTTCCCTCGAGATCTGTTTGGATTTCACTTATTTAGATTCATAACATAGGAAACGAAGAGGACAAAAAAAAACAAAAAAAGGTGCCCTAATCAAAGTTGCTTTTATGATACTCTTTTAGCAACCAAACTGATGCATAGTGCGTGCCCTAGAAGTCACAATGCAGAAACATAACATGAGAGGAATTTCATCCTCACTTTCTCTGTAAAGTGTTCTGTAAAATTATTTAGCTAAGATTTTGATTGTTTCTGTTTTCCACTTTTCCTTTGAGATTATAGGTCAACTCAATATTAAACAGAAATGGTTTTTAAGTGATCCATCTTCATAACAATTTCCATGCCCTGAACATATTCATCTCATTCTATTTCCACATCCTAATATGTTATAGCATTTCATGTGACTTCATGTCTTCAGAGATTCTGTTCTGCTCATGGAATTTTTAACAAGGTTATCATTACCAGCTAAACATCTCAAATTCTGCAGGAATGAAGCACTTAGTAGATCGACCATCTTGAACTGCACTCATTACTCTTTACTAATTAGTTTAATTTGTTTTGATCAAATGATTTCAAAGCCCCCTCATCAGGTATTTAATCATGCTGTAGATAGTTGTTAGCAATCACATTTTAACAATCAGATGACAGATTGAGATGGTCCAGACAAACAAATTGCGGTCTCAAGTTTATTCGCACAGTTTTTTACAATTGTAGTTTACAATATTTGTAATAGAACCATAGATCATGCTTGCTAATGGTATGTTCATACAAACCTTTGCCTCAACAAGAATAAGAGGTCTAGTTTCTATCTTCACACGGCCAACAATTGCAGTTCGCAGCTGCCCATTCTGATCAGCCACAGATACTTCTTCACCTGCTTTTAGCTCTGAAAGATAGCAAGTCCTTCCACCTGGAATTGAGACGTATGCATGCACTGGTCCCTGCACGTTTCCATTAGATAACTTGGTAAAATATACTAACATATATCACAGAATAAATGACCCAGAAAATACTCCAAATAGAAAATCCAACAACTTGAACTTCTGAGAAACCAACCTATTTTCATGCTTAAATTGTGCAGTAGAATAACATGACACAACCAGAAATTTACATATAACTTTACAGTTCATGATATTATAGTATTATTTAAAATTCTGAAAAAACTAGATCAACGGATTTCATTTTTAACTGTTGTCTGCCCAAGTTTCTCAAGTCTTTGCCAACGCTGTATGTAACAGAAAGCAATGAAGTGAATATTTTATGAATCAGATTACTTTTAATTGCATGGTTGCTATGCTTAAGGCAACAATATAAGGATCCAGACTGCATATTACAGTGAATACCAAAAGTTGCAAAATGACATCAGTCATCAGGATACTCTTGTCAGCATGACAAACAACTCACTGCATTAACGCGAAATGGCCTGCTTGCAATGTAATTTGACTCCAAGCACTCTGAGTGAACAAGGAATAGTCCTCTAGCAAAGGAACCAACCTGTGAAAGAATATCCATCCTATCATAAGTGATAATATATAACCAGCACAAGGAAAAAAAAACACAGGACACATAGAAGTATAGATGAGAAACTAGAGGGATACCAGAAGCCCTTCACCAGGTTTCATGAGGCTACAGAGATCCACACAAACACGATCACCCATTCCAGCTACTTGAACTCGAGTTACGATGGCTTTGGTCAAGCTTAGCAGATTGGTTGCTTCATTCCTTCTATCACAATATTCCTGATAATATTAACCAGGATAAGAAACAATCTTTACTACTTACTACTTAGGAATCAAGTGGCAAAATACTGAAATAAAATTACCTTTAACTTAATAACAGCTTCAACATCTTCAACTTTTAGAACAACTCCACCCAAACCATGCTCCAAGGCCTACAAATATGACAGCACAAACATTTAAAGTCACACCAATACAATTAAGGAAACATCCAGAAAACACTAATTTAAAAAATAAATCATGCATGTAAATTTCATTTTCCCCCCTGATCAAAGAGTATTCAGCAGATACCTCAAGGAAGATTTGTGCTTCAGAATGAGTTTTTGAGATGGCAAGCACTGTCTTTCGACTGCCTTGAAAAGCTGCAACAATATTCTCTGCAGGTATTATCTGCAAGACAAAATTACAATTATGAGATAAATTGTTTAAACTTGTGAATACTTGCAATCAAAGAAATCATTTTTGAGAATAATCTACTTTGTTAACCTTAATGAGTGAATCACCTGAAACCGTATGCAAGAGTTGTTCATGGAATAGGGGTAACAGCCAGTAGGTTTAATTCTTTGGAATATGAAACAAGTTTAGGTGTTTCTTAAGAATGTAATGGATCACTTGAATATGCAAGGGATGTTCATGGAATAGCAAGAAACGTCCATCAGGTTTAATTTTTTTAAAAAATTAAAGCATTTTTTGGGGTAAAATATATTTGTTAATAAATTAACAGCTAGCGAAGATAACATCCACATCATTACATTGTGCTTCAGGGAGAGGTACTCCTAAAAAGAAAGGCGCAGTTCTTAATATCCTAAACCAGGTAAGCACAGTGTTTTCTAAAACAAGCAAGTCCAAAACGATAAAAGATGGCTGATTGGTCCGCGAAATCCTAGCGACAACAGAATCTCCTAAGGAGCAGCATCCATACCTGCCAATCCAATAGATTAATAATTACATTCTCAGCCTGCCCATTTTCTGGTTGAAGCTGCTGTAATTCTTGGGGAGTTGAAACCTCAAAAATAGTGGCAACCCTGTTGTTCTCACCATCCAAAACTTCTCCTTCCTCAATAAATAAAGGGTTTATAAAGGAGAATGCTGCACAAACCTTAACCAAAGTTTAAAATGAGAAACTTTCATCATGCTGTTTGCTCCATTTATTGATTATATCTCTTACTGTGCGCTAATTATATTAATACAGGATCAGTAATAAAACCCATATCCTAATTAGTGATCAGAGCATGAGAAACAATGCAGAGGATGTTTAATTTAGAGAGTATTTACATGACCAGTCAATAGCAAGTTGTCTATGGTTGGACAAGAAGATGAAGGTATTCCAGCCTCTTTCGACAGCAGCAGTCATGACTTGCTTGCTTTCTGTCCATATCCATACCCTCTTCGATTTCTCATAGGAACCGCCACCTGATGACATTGTGAACACAGAAGTGGAAGAAGAAGAACACTTTGTGACACAACAACTGTAGCGCAAAAGGGTTTCCTTATTCAATCTCAACGAGTTCCTTTTATCTGCAAGTGTTTATCAATATAGAAAGCAAATTAATAAAAAGAAATATTGGGTTTTGATGAAACGTAGAGAAGAAAACGTGAGGAATTTGAACGAAACCTGTTAAGGGACTGAAGGAGGAGAAATGCTTGGGGAATGGGAATCCCAGGAAAGAAGTGGAAGAGAGCAACGTAGCCATGTTTTCAATTTTTCGTTAATTTCTCAGGGTATTCTTTTCTTTTTTTTTTTAAAAAAAAAAATATATTAAAATAATATTTTTTAAATTTTCTAAAATTTATTTTTAAAATCAGTATCCATGTCCTAAGAATTATTTCTCTTAAAAAAAAAAAAAAGTTCCGCGAGGGAACCAGACGGGGGAGCCTGGGGTTTTCATTTTCATTGAATTCCAAATGAAAAGGTTCCTGAGCAAAAATAATTGTCCCCTCAACAAAAGAAGCGGGTTAGCTGGAATTCACTAAAACAGCATGTACCTTTGGGCCCATCAACTTGGAAGGAGTCATAAGCTCCATTGAGGGGACCTCCATCGAGCTCCAAAGAAGGTGAACTAAATACACAAATTAATTCAGAAAAAGGTGGCCTATAAAGATAAATAATTGTCCGTTACGAGCAAATTCAGCGATTATTCATTCATTTTCTGGAGCAATATATTGCATCAGACAACAGAAAGAAGAAACGACCTCCTCCGACTTTGAAACTACCGAAAAGCAGTCTCGAAACACGTACATAATGTACTTGTGTTTTTGTCGTGAAAATTATCTAGAAAGTAGAGAACTTGAACAGCATGTAATGCTTGTAGGGCTTCACTGGATTCACAATCTGTGAAGGGAAGTTGGGATGGTTAACAGAATCAGGAAATCCTTGAGTCTCTAGACATAGAGCTCCATGAGGTTTATACATAAAACCACCTTTTCCCTTCACGTTCAAAGTGTTGCTAGTGAAGAACTGCACACCAGGTTGATTGGTTAATATCTCCATTGCTCTTCCAGACTTCTCGTCATGCACAATTGCTGCTTTCCTCAACTTCTTGTTTCCACTTCCATCAAGTGCGTAGTTGATGTCATAGCCCTTGGGGAGTTCGTTGATCCTGCTGCCAATGGTGTTGGGCTTGAGAAAATCAAAGGGTGTTCCTTTCACTGTCACAATTTCTCCTGTAGGAATGAGCTTACTGTCAACAGGAGTGTAACGCGAAGCAAAAATCTGAATTTTTTCTGACAAGATATCGCCACTATTGTGGCCACCAAGGTTCCAAAAGGCATGGTTGACTAGATTAACCGGCGTGGCCTTGTTTCTAGCTTTTGCTTCCATTGTTATACACAGTTGGTTGTCTCCAAGGAGCGTGTAGGTTGTTTTTACAAGGAGATCACCAGGGAATCCTGTGAATATGAAAATAATCTTCACATTAAGTGTGTCATTCATGCTCTTAAATATATCATAGATGTTATATGTGAGCCTCTCCAGTGTGGAAAATTAAAACTATGGCCTTAACATGCTATGTAGTTCTTACCTTGTTCACCATCAAAGCTGTGATAAGCAAAGACAATATAAGGAACAGGACCATCTGGGCTGTACTTTTTCACTTTCCAAACAACCTTACTGAATCCTATAGGCCCGCCTGATCATATCCACATAAGCAAGCAATTCGTTCAGAAAGAAACAAGAAATCTCATGAAAATGGTAGAAAAGCAATCTGAGAAAATTAAGCTTCCACTTTGCTGGGTGTAATATGATGGAAGGTTACCATGAATCGTGTTATTCCCTGAATTAGCAGGTAGTTTGTAAACAGTTCCATTCAAGGTAAACTGAGCATTAGAGATTCTATTGGCAACCCGTCCCACGGTGGCCCCAAAGGGTGATGAAGCATTCTGCACAAAAAGTCTATCAATTTCGTAGTATAATTCAAGGGAAATCATAAATGGAAAACACTTGACGTGAAACAAAGCATAAAGTGTCTGACAGAAATGCACCAACAGACACAACAGTTTCTGCGTGTCAGAAGTGAATTTAGTTTTTTCTTTGAACAAAGGGAAGGCTTTTTTTTTTTCTTAGGTTGCAGAAAAGCAATAATTTGAAAGACGATACATTTCTTAAGAAGAACAAAACAATTATTAAAGTATAAAACGGGTCATGCTATTTTTCTTACATGTTAGAATCTTCTCTAATTAACTGATAATTTAGAACTTAAAACCCTATTCTAAGTAGTCTCAAATAAACAGCTTCTTTTGTTTACTTTTGACAGGATTGAAACGCTGGAAAAAAAAACAATAACAGAAGTAATTCTCTCTATGTATATATAGGTTTCTGTTAGGAATTTTTTTTTAAATCTATTATTAACCCTATTATTATGCCCTTCTGTGTTCTTTCTCCCCCCCCCCCCCATACCATATGTACTTAGTTGATGCTTGATATGTAATGTGTTTTTTAAAATTTATTTTAATTTAAAATATATTAAAATGATATTTTCTTTTTATTTTTTATATTAATATATCAAAATCATATAAGAACAATTAAAAAAATCAATTTAATGATTTTTCATGCAAAAAAAAAAACAATTTAAAAAGTAAAAATAAATAATTATTTAGTATCCATTTGATATTGTGATAGATTTTTTTTTGAAATTATATTTTACCTAAAAAATTAAATTAATGTTTTTAAAATATTTTTTTTTATAATTTTAATATACTAATATAAAAAAAAAAATATTTCACAATACCAAACACATTATTAATTTTTCAATATATATATTAAAAAAAAACAAAGTAGAATTTGAAAATGTCATAGGTCAATTATCATGGTCTTACAGTTAATTACCTTGGAAGAGTCATAGGCAAAATATATTAAAACTATCTACAAAATTTTATTTTAATAATTTTTCAGGAAAAAATTAATTTGAAAAATACTTTAAAAAGTAGAAATAAACAATCATTTAGTGTTCATTTAATATTGTAATAGCTTTTTTTTTTTTAATTTTTTTATCTAAAAAATATAAAAAATATGATTAACATTTACAAATCACACTATTAGTTTTGTAATATATGTGCGTGTGGAATTTGGAAATGTAGCTTACCAAAAAAAAAGGAATTTGGAAATGTCAACGGTCAATTCTCATGGTCTTACAATTAATTACCTTAATTTGAAAAGTCATAGGCAAAAATTTGTCTTTATACCGAAGGAAAAGGCATTTAAAAAAGAATGCCTTCGCATTTTGGCAAAGGCAATGCAAAATTTGCGGCAGATTAATTGCAACAACACATTTGTCTAATAGCTAGGGTGTGGGTGCAGGTGTAGTGGAATACTGTATAGTACTGCAGCGGGAGTCCTGCATGGGCAGCACCATGTGCTTGAATGTCCTTGAAAGAGACACAAACGGACAGTCCTATGGGAATCATTTTGCACAAGAAAGAATGCGAAATGATCCCTTCTCTCATAATCAGAAAACTAAAACATGAAAAATTAACGAAGAGAGACAATCCTCACCATGAATTCCTCAATAGTATCAAAGCCAAGAGCAACATCACCTAGCTTTCCTGTCAAGTGTTCGTCAACAGGCAGACGTTATCAGCACCAGAACTCGATCGTATTCTTGAACTTGAGATGCTATTTATATAATAACAAACAGGAAATCCCAAGAGATTGAATTCACAAAATGGATCGAAGAAGACAACATACCATTTTTATCAGGGAGAACAAGGGAGATGATACGGGCACCATAATTGGTAAGCTTCATGCTTAGATTTCCCTTCTTGAGCTCGTATATCCCAATCTCTCCCCCCATTGCCGAGTCAATACAGGCACACCCAGAAATTACCAGTAGGGTAAAACAAAACGACGCTGAAAACTTGGCCATCTTCTCCACGCAGAATATGAAACAGGCTCGGTCTTTTATCTGAAGATACGAGTCCTTAATTATATGAGAGATATTTATGGGTGCGCATTGGAGTTGAACGTGTGAAATAGAAAATAAAGATAGAGCGTTTCGACGATAGCCTGTGGTGCTGGTAATGGATCAACACAACAAGAGTGTTAACTTCTCCATTTGCGGACCCCGCCATGAAAAGGAGACCATGCATGCTTGGCCCAAAGGGTGCTCAGTTTCGGCGTGCCCGAGTCACAGATTGGACATTTCTTTAGAAGCTCGTCCATGGCCTTTCATGAACTTAATGGGCCCGTCACTTTCATCTCTCCAAGAATTGTGCCCTTGTTATGATAGGCGTCTAGTGCTTTGCTATACTTCTGTGGATCTTGTGTAAGCACGCTTCAACTCTTGACTATAGCAATGCTATCATGTTCACGACTTGCCAACTCTTCAACATATTCGGGCTTAACGTCTTGAAGAATGCAATGCACTCCCAAATGCATATTTTGGATTACGCCAAGTGAAGATGCTCAAATTTGAGACTCCTCTGTCGAAGTATGTAATCATCGACAAACTCATTTGTCCATTAATGTGAGGTAAACTCAATCATACTGATAATTTGGCGGATGATATAGTAATTATGACCAAGGAATTCTTTCTTCAACTATTCTTAGCTATTGAGCTTGTCTGACTCGAGTCGGATTATGAGGTATCTATAATCAAGGTACTATAATCTGATTTTATATTTTAGAATTAGAAAATCGATATACACATGTAACAAAATATTCTAGAAATATAAAAATTCTTAGAAAATTATTGTATGTTTATTGATATAAAAATCATCAATGAATTTACAAATGAAAACTTGTCGTCAACAAGCATTTTCTCGCTGATATCTTATCCGTTAGTAATTTTATCGGTTATTTTTATATAGAAAAATTATTGTAATCAGTGATGAAAATAGACATCGACTATTGTTTGTTGACATATCTGATGGTAAATAGTACCGATGGATTATAAATAAGTAAATTCATCGGTGATATATTATGTGTCACTAACGGATTGGCCGACATGGTTTGTTGGTGAATCTGTCGGTTTATATCAAAACAATTTACAACTCTATGTAATTCTTTGAGAAAAATGATCCTATTTGACCGACAGAATCACTAATGATTTTTTATGTCCATCGGTGATTTTGTTGATGTTTTAGTTAATTAATTTTTTTTAACATGCTATCAAACAATGTAACATTAAGCAACATTAAACAATAGTAAACAACTAATTTAAATTGAAGAACACATTTTATATTATTAATTTAAATATATAAATCAATTACAAAAAGTCTATATATATATATTAATAAAAAGCTAGCTCGACATATGGATAGGAAGAGGGGAGGGGAGGAAAATCTCTTAGAGGTCTATAAAGGGTAGGACCAAGGTTGTTAAAATCACAATTTTAACACGGCACGGAAAATACAATACAAACTCGAATCGTAAAATTGTAAAATCCTAAGGAATTTTAAAATACATTAACAAAAAATTCATGATTCAAATAAAAATTCATATGTAGTTCAAGCACATGAAAATACATGTTTCAAATAAATTTCATACATAGTTCAAGTATCTTAAAATACATACTTCAAATAAAAATTCATACATAATTTAAATAACTTTTCATTAGCTAATAATTAACAAACTTAAAACAAACATTTTGCTAGTGTGTCATGTAAACTAAAACCAGCTTCGGTGCCTTCATCTTCCTTATTATTCCTCAGACATTCATCAATATCATTAGCATCAAGATGATTATTAGTGTCACTACTAGTATCAACACCAATATTATGAACATTAGTGCTACTACTAGTATGAACATCAATATCATCAATTTGAATCTCTAAATCATCTTCAATACCATGACTCTCAATTTCAGCATCATTAGGAATTTCTTCTTCATCACTCTCATCTTCATTACCATTTTTTCTTCATGTTGCACTGTCAATAGGACCAAGAAAATCAACGTTCGAATGTTTTTCTCCCTCGGTTATCCAATCATTATCAGATGAAATATCATCTTCTACACTAAAATCATTAGCTTGCTTTTTGACTTGATTATTATTCAATTTCAGATTGCACATTATAAATACTAAGTCATTCATTTTTCTCTGGTGCAAAAAATTTCTTCGTTTTGTATGAACCTAAATAAGCAATTCAAATTTATAAGATTTTTATAAAATATTTCAACATTTAAAATAAAAAAAATTAAAAAACTCACCATTTCAAATGCACTCCAGTTACGCTCACATCCAGATGAAGTAAAAGTCAAGCTTAGAACTCGGATTGCAACCTTTGTAATTCTGGACATTCATCCCCATAAAAATCCCACCATTGAGCTTGAGTTTTTTTTATCTCTTGCTGTCTTGGCAACCTCAATGCCAAATAACCCTTTTACATACTTGAATGATTCAAGTTGCAAGTCAATTTTGCACCTTCACTTTCATTAGGCACCATCCTTTATAAGCATTGATATAATTCAATTTTAATGTTGGTATTAACCTTAAAATTATGATTATAATGATAATGAGGATTCAAATAATAAGCTGCTACATATAAGGGCTTGTGAAGTTGAAGTTCCCATATTGTATTAACAATATTCCATATAGTTATATAACTATATAAAACAAAAAAACAATAAAAATATCATTACAATTTAGGAATATCTCAATTGGAAGTATCTCTAAAGACATTCATATTAATAAATGACAATATTTGAAATAAAAATTAGCAAGATATATATATTTTTTTCTCAGAACCAAAATTTACCTGTATCTTCTATTTTGCTTCATCCATTGCTTTATATATAAAACCCATAGCTGGTTTCTCATCTGAATCAATTAATCAAAGAACTTTAATTAGAGGATATGTTGTCTTAATACATATAGTGACATCATGCCAAAACCTGCTGTCCAAAACATAATTTTGAATTTGTTTCCCTTCTTCTATTCTTACAAACTTACATGAACTCCACTGTTTGGAAGTAAACATAGTCATCAGCTGCATTTTATGATCATTCAAACATCCCAAAGTCAAATATGCAGTAGCAAACCAAGTGGCAGCAGGTCTAATCAAATCCCTTCCTTTCATAAAGTGCCTTAGCATGGAAATAAGAATAGTTCTTGAATAAATATATGAGATGATTCTCCTTCCCTTGGCAATAGTTACTTGATGAACCTTTAACTTCTTCTCAAAATCTTCTAATATCAAGTCAATACAATGGGTAACACATGGTGTCTAAAACAAACTTTTTCTTTTTTCCATCAATAATTGTCCTACTACCTTATAATTTGCAGTATTATCGGTGACTACTTGGACAACATTTTCCTTCCCAATCCTCTCCACAATGGCATCTAACATTTTAAATACCTTATTAGCAGTCTTGGACATATTAGAAGTATCCATCGATGACAAAAAAAAACTATCCCTTTAGGATTATTAACCAAAAGGTTACAAATACAACATCTTTTTTTATCTGTCCATCCATCAAATATTATTGAATAACCTGTTTTTTTTTTTTTTTCATTCTAGCTTGTACTCCTCAAGTAATGTCATTATTTGATCCACTTCTTGCTTCAAATACTTCTTTCTAATATCATATTAGGATGGAGGCTTGAAACCTAGTCCATGCTTTGCAACCAATTCAAGTGCCTTTACAAACTCATGGTTTTTTACACAATTAAATGGAATTGCACTAGTATAGAAAAACCTTGCAATTTGTCAACATGCTTCTTCTCTAATATCCTTTTTTAGCAATTGATTTAGGGTTGTTTGTGTACTTCGACTCCCATTAACTACTCTCTTTTCTTTATCTTTGGAGCTAATTTCTTTTATTTCATCATCATCATCATTTGCAGTATATTGATGAGCCTTTCTTTTCTTTTCATTTGCTTTTAGATTTTTCACCAAAATACCCAAAATCATTTACTTAACATTTTCTGGAACTTGCTGACATTGCTCAACATCATTACGAGTGCAAGCCAAATGCTGTTTGAAATGAAAAATATCTCTACTGATAATTTTTTGACAATACTTGTACTATACTTTTCTAGAATTCTTCTCAATATCTATACCATGTTGCCATCCCACATCAAGTTTATTACCAGAAGAATTTTTTCTATATGCCATAAGTTCAAGTGTTCAACAATTCAAGAATCAACTCAAATCAACCATGTAATAAATCCAAACATTTTATGATTATAATTAAATTTTTGTTATACATAACAATTCACAAAACTATAATACTGAAATGGCATCCTAAAATCATTTCATCATTCCATAGTTTAAATGGATAGCCTACAGCTCCACACTCCACAAAGCGAAAAACATGATTTAACAATTTCAATTTTCACCCAATTAATTCAATTCAATTTAGTCTAATTAATTTAGTATTATAATACTGAAATGGCATTCAATTCAGTCCAATTCAACAATTTTCAGTTCAATTTTCACCCGATCAATTCCATTCAATTCAATTCAACATTATAAATATACAAATTATTGGACCGGGCAAAATCAAAAGTGTAATTAATAATTACAGGGTAACAAGGAAAAATAAAAATATATTACAGGGGGATATACAGTTACGATTTATGGGGCAAAATCAACTTACGGTGAAGAGGAGCAGTTGATGATAAAGGTTGAACGACTGCTAGTGAAGAGGAGTGATGTCGCCTGCTGCTGTTGATGAAGAGGAAGCTGTCAGCTGTTGATGATGGGAAAGAAATGAGATCGTTGCCGGCATGCCGTTATTGATGAAGATTGAAGAGGAAGCCCGAAGCCATGAGCTGTTGAGGAGATCGTCGCCGCTGTTAATGAAAAGGAAGCCGTGACCGTGAGCATTGATGGCTGGACTTTGAAGTGAAGACTGGAGTGAGGAAAGAGAAGGAGTGAAGACTGGACCATGATCGTGACCGTGACCATCGCCCCTTTTGTGGTTGTCGATACTCGGTTGGTTAGTTAGAGAAGGGGATTAGGGATTTGTTTGGTGAAAAGGAGGAGTGAATATTGAAGAGTGAAGACCGTTTTTGTGACTGGAGTGAAGACCTCGTGGCATGACTTGCATTTCCACAGCCAATAGGCGCCTGACAACTGGAGCATGGGGGAACATTTTGCTTCAGTGCATGCGTTTTGTTACAATTATAAGATTAGTCCTGAAATCGTGATTTTGAACGATTTCACCCAATTTCAACTCGATTTCACCAATTTTTTTAATTTTTTCAAACGATTCAGCATATAAAGCATGTTTTGACTCGTAAAATCGTATGATTTGACAAAACATGATTTTAACAACCTTGGTCCCCACCACCCAATTCTAGAAAAAGAGAAAACATCAATTGTTTGGTAGAAGAGAGAGCGAGAGAAGAGAAAAAGTATAAAGAGTATGATTTTTAAGGAAAATAGGGGAAAGTAAGAGATTTCCTTAAATATTTGGGTTTGAATTCATCGGTGAGATTTTCTTTTGATAATTCTGTTGGTGATTTATCATGTTAGCACATCACTAATAAAATCATCGACAAGATATTTTACAATAATCAATGAATTTGTCGTTCATTTCAAAAATCTATAAAATCTTTTGAAAACCTTCAAATTCATCGAAGAATTTCCATCTGCATATATTTTCATCAGTGAATCCAATCCTATGAATTTTTCCTTAAACTCTGTATCATTCTTTAATGATTTTGTTTTCCATTGATGAGTTCGTCGCTGAGTACAATATTATCGATGGAATTTTTTTTCACCATTAAATTCGTCTATTGGTTAAATCTCCTAAATACTTCCCAAAACTCTTTATATTTCTCTAATGATTTTAGCAACTGTTAGTGAGTACAATATCATCAATGGAATTTTAATTGCCGGTGTATCCATCTATTGGTTTAAAATCTTGAATGCTTTCTTAAACTCTTTGGAATTCTCCAATTATTTTAATGATTGTCAATGAGATTGTTGATGAGTTACAACATCACCAACAAAATTATATCCAACTCTCTATAATTCTCTAATGATTTTAGCATCCATCAATGAGTTTATCGGTAAGTTAAATCAACGATGGAGTCATTAATGGTTATTTAATATTTTTTTATTTTTGTTAGCTATGACATTAGTGAAGTTTTAAATTTATTTTCTTATTTATTGGATATAATCCTTATTTAGCCTAATTAAGCAACAATAGCATTTATATTCACAACTTATTCAACAACTCATTAAAACTACAAACAAAACAACAAACACTATATAAAATTATAAAGTACAATGCATTATATAATGACAATAAATATCTTATTTACGCAATGATATTTCATATCTAAAATCAGTTTAAATATATTGTTTAATTTAAATTTCATCATCTTTATTGTCAATAAATATCTTACGAGCAATATAATCTATTCAACGATTATTCATTCATTTTCTAGAACAATATATTGCCTCAGACAACAGAAAGAAGAAACGACATCCTCCAACTTTGAAACTACAGAAAAAGCAGTCTCGAAACACGTACATAATGTACTTGTTGTGTTTTTGTCGTGAAAATTATCTAGAAAGTAGAGAACTTGAATAACATGTAATGCTTGTACAGCTTCCCTGGATTCACAATCTGTGAAGGGAAGTTGGGATGGTTAACAGAATCAGGAAATCCTTGAGTCTCTAGACATAGAGCTCCATGAGGTTTATACATAAAACCACCTTTTCCCTTCACGTTCAAAGTGTTGCTAGTGAAGAACTGCACACCAGGTTGATTGGTTAATATCTCCATTGCTCTTCCAGACTTCTCGTCATGCACAATTGCTGCTTTCCTCAACTTCTTGTTTCCACTTCCATCAAGTGCGTAGTTGGTGTCATAGCCCTTAGGGAGTTCGTTGATCCTGCTGCCAATGGTGTTGGGCTTGAGAAAATCATAGGGTGTTTCTTTCACTGTCACAATTTCTCCTGTAGGAATGAGCTTATTGTCAAGAGGAATGTAACGCGAAGCAAAAATCTGAATTTTTTCTGACAAGATATCGCCGCTATTGTGGCCACCAAGGTTCCAAAAGGCATGGTTGACTAGACAAACCGGTGTGGCCTTGTTTAGAGCTTTTGCTTCCATTATTATACGCAGTTGGTTGTCTCCAAGGAGCGTGTAGGTTGTTTTTACAAGGAGATCACCAGGGAATCCTGTGAATATGAAAATAATCTTCACATTAAGTGTGTCATTCATGCTCTTAGATATATCTTAGATGTTATATGTGAGCCTCTCTGGTGTGGAAAATTAAAACTATGGCCTTAATTAATACAGACTAAATGCTCTTACCTTGTTCACCATCAAAGCTGTGATAAGCAAAGACAATGTAAGGAACAGGACCATCTGGGCTGTACTTCTTCACTTTCCAAACAACCTTGCTGAATCCTATAGGCCCGCCTGATCATATCCACATAAGCAAGCAATTCGTTGAGAAAGAAACAAGAAATCTCATGAAATTGGTAGAAAAGCAATCTGAGAAAATTAAGCTTCCACTTTGCTGGGTGTAATATGATGGAAGGTTACCATGAATCGTGTTATTCCCTGAATTAGCAGGTAGTTTGTAAACAGTTCCATTCAAGGTAAAATGAGCATTAGAGATTCTATTGGCAACCCGTCCCACAGTGGCCCCGAAGGGTGATGAAGCATTCTGCACAAAAAGTCTATCAATTTCATAGTATAATTCAAGGGAAATTATAAATGAAAAATATTAGTACTTGACATGAAACAAAGCATAAATTGTCTGACAGAAACGCACCAATTACAGATACAACATCTTCTGCATGTCAGATGTGAATTTACTTTTCCTTCAAATGAACCGCGAAATTTTACATAATTTTTCTATAATTCATTAAGCAAATATGCATTGATTCTTCTTTAAGTCTTCATGAATCAGATCATTCCCCCGCGTGTGATGTTTTCCTTGTTGTACTGTGTGCTTGTGTTGTGTAGGCATGAGTGATCATGGCTTAATGTGAGGGACTTGATATGAGGCTAAGTCCCTGGGATTGTTCCATATTCTAGAGTTAAGTGTTTCTATACACAGGATTATATTGATTTATGTCATTAATGAAATTACTATCCTTTTATATATAAAAAAATTAATTAATTTCTATAAACAGGATTGCAATGCTAATATGTATTCTTTAGGGTGTTATTTTTGTTTTTATAATAGATAACTGAATAAATAAAACAAGGATTGAAATTTAACTGGAATAACTTCTTTTCTTTTCTTTTTTTTTCCAATCCATGCATGTAAGTATAAAGAAAACCTCAAAGGAAGGCTTTTTTTTTCTTTCTTTTTTCGTAGATTAATGCAGAAAACAATTATTTGAAAGACGAAACATTTGTTAAGAAGAACAAAACAATTATTAAAGTATAAAATGGGTCATGCTATTTTTTCTTACATGTTAAAATCTTCTCTAATTAATTGATAATCTAGAACTTAAAACCCTATTCTAAGTAGTCTCAAATAAACAGTTTTTTTGTTTACTTTTGAAAGGATTGAAATGCTGAAAAGAAAAACAATAACAGAAGTTCCCTCTATGTATATATAGGTTTTTGTTAGGAATTTGTTTCCCTAGTTCTTGCAGGACGCTGCCCTTCTGTGTTCTTCTTTCCCCCTACAATACGTAATTAATTAATCTTTCATATTATGATAATATGTAATGTATTTTTTTAAAATTAGTTTTAATTAATAATATATTAAAATGTTAGTTTTTTTTATGTTTTTTAATTTTTACATTAGTGCATTAAAATCATATAAAAACACTTAAAAAATTAATTTAATGATTTTTGAGGTAAACAATAATTTGAAAAACAAAATTTACCATAATAATTTTTTTATTTATTTTTAAAGTGCTTTTCAAATTATTTCTTACCTTAAAACATTAAATTAATATTTTTAAAATATTTTTTATATATAATTTTAATATACTAATATAAAAAAAATATTTTACAATACCAAACACATTATTAATTTTCCAATATATATATAAACAAAGTGGAATTTGAAATATCAAGGTGAATGCTCATGGTCTTATCATTAATTACGTTGGAAAAGTCATAGGCCAAAATTTGTCTTTATACCGAAGGGAAAGGCATTTAAAAAAGGTTGCCTTCGCATTTTGGCAAAGGCACTGCAAAATATGCGGCAGATTTAGCTGCAACACATTTGTCTAATAGCTAGGGTTGTGAAATTAATTAGAATAATATAAAAAGAAATATAAATATAAAAGAGAAGAAGGCTGGAATTTTCATTAATTTATTTATTTTAAAGTGTTTAAATTAATCTAAAATATAAAAAGATTATATATAAGTTAAATTAAATATATTATCCTATCAGCATTGACATATAAAATAATATAAAATATATTATTTAACAAAGGATGTGGGTGCAGGTGTAGTGGAATACTGTATATCACTGCAGCGGGAGTCCTGCATGAGCAGCACCATGTGCTTGAATGTCCTCGAGACTTGAGAGAGACACAAACGGAAAGACAGAGGCCATTCCTATGGGAATCATTTTGCACAAGAAATAATGCGAAATGATCCCTTCTCTCATAAACAGAAAACTAAAACATGAAAAAACAAATTAAAGAGAGACAATCCTCACCATGAATTCCTCAATAGTATCAAAGCCAAGAGCAACATCACCTAGCTTTCCTGTCAAGTGTTCGTCAACAGGCAGACGTTATCAGCACAAGAACTCGATCGTATTCTTGAACTTGAGATGCTATTTATATAATAACAAACAGGAAATCCCAAGCGATTGAATTCACAAAATGGATCGAAGAAGAGAACATACCATTTTTATCAGGGAGAACAAGGGAGATGATACGGGCACCATAATTGGTAAGCTTCATGCTTAGATTACCCTTCTTGAGCTCGTATATCCCAATCTCCTCCCCCCCCATTGCCGAGTCAATACAGGCACACCCAGAAATTACCAGTAGGGTTAAACAAAACGACGCTGAAAACTTGGCCATCTTCTCCACGCAGAATGTGAAACAGGCTCGGTCTTTTATCTGAAGATACGAGTACTTATTATATAAGAGATATTTATGGGTGCGCATTGGAGTTGAACGTGTGAAATAGAAAATAAAGATAGAGCGTTTCGACGATAGCCTGTGGTGTTGAAAAGGAGACCATGCATGCTTGGCCCAAAGGGTGCTCAGTTTCGGCATGCCCGAGTCACAGATTGGACATTTCTTTAGAAGCTCGTCCATGGCCTTTCATGAACTTAATGGGCCCGTCATTTTCATCTCTCCAAGAATTGTGCCCTTGTTATGATAGGCGTCTAGTGCTTTGCGATATTTCTCTGGATCTTGTGTAAGCACGCTTTCAACTCTTGACCATAGCAATGCTATCATGTTCACGACGTGCCAACTCTTCAAAATATTCGGATTATGAGGTATTTATAATCAAGATACTATAATCTACTCTCATATTTTAGAATTAAAAAATTGATATACACACATGTAATGAAATATTCTATCAATATAAAAATTCTTAGAAAATTATTGTATTTTTATCGATATAAAAATCATTAATGAATTTACCGATGAAAACTTGTCATCGACAAGTGTCTTATCACTGATGTCTTATTTTTTAATAGTTTTATCAGTTAGTTTTATACTGAAAAATTATAGTTATCAGTGATAAAAATAAGCATCGATCATTGTCTGTTGGCATATCTAATGGTAAATATTATCGATCGATTATCAACGAGTAAATTCATCGGTTATATATTGTGTGTCACTAACGGATTGACCGACATGTTTTGTTGGTGAATCTATCAGTTTATATCAAAATAATTTACAACTCTTTGTAATTCTTTAAGAAAAATGATCTTATTTGACCGACATAATCACTAACGTTTTTTTATGTCCATCGGTGATTTCGTTGGTGTTTTAGTCAATTAATTGGTTTAAAATGCTATTAAACAATGTAACATTCAACGGCATTAAACAATAGTAAACAACTAATTTAAATTGAAGAACACATTTTGTATTATTAATTTAACTATATAAATCAATTACAAATGTCTATATATATTAATAAGAAGCTAGCATTGCTAGTGGAGGGGGAGAAAAATCTCTTGAAGATCCATAAGGGGCAGGATAATTATTGTACAAGTATGCCATCATCTCCTCTCATTGCTTCTTACTTTGCCTCCATTTCGGTCCTTAAAGCACCAATTCAATGTTCAGCCAACTCCTCAACAGCTGGTGATGGCTTCCTCTGATTGGATTATGGGATGTCTATGATCGAGACATTACAATCTTACCTCATTTCTCAAGCCATAATCATAAAGATACCATAAACCTGATTCCTATTATGTCCACCTATTGCTCTAACTTCCAATCACAACTTTAGATCGTATTCTGGATGGGTGAAGAGTCCTTTTTGTGTTTGGTATACATGTCACTGTTATGTTATTCCTACATAAAAAATTCAAAGATATGGATAAAAAACATTAATCCAAACAATATAAAAAATTTTCAAAGTTTACTTACAATAAACAACTCGGTTGTTCCTAAACTAATGCACCTTTTTTATTTATCCTCCCTCCGTATACGTGTTTCCATGTATAACTCCATCAGAGTTGGCTCACACTCAAGCTATGTTGTCTGTAAAATAAATCAATAGTTAAACGTTCTTCAAATAATAACTACTATTTTAAGAAAACTAATTAAAAATAAAATAGGCTCTTACTAGGAGCTTACATGGTTAGTAAAAGGAAGAGACACATTGACATGCTTGATAATGGAACTATGAGTCTCCTTGTTCTATTTGAAAACTCACTCCATGATTGTCTCCTAAAACCCTCTAATGTCAAGAACTCGACTCTTAGTCATCTGACTCAATTCTTCTCTTAGCATAGGTGTGCATGTCATAGTAGAAATCACATAACTTGGTTTAAAAGTTCGTTAAACTAAAAAAACATAATGATAAAAAATTACAATTTTATCAAAAATTATAAACTTAACACGTTAAAACTTATCTAGTTGCGTTATGATTTTTCCAGACTTGTCTGGCAACGTTAGAGTTTGCACCATCCCACCAAAAATTTTCTTATAATCATTAGAATAAAATAATTAATTTATAAATTTAAAAACAAATGTATATTAACTAAAAGTATAGATTATATATGCACCAACCTTAAACTTCCCCCACCAAGCCTCAACCATAAGCATCTACTATGGATGTTCTCTAAGCTGGCTTTATTAAATTAGAGTCACTTTCATCAGCAGTTTAATCAACGCTTTCATCATTGATGTTATCGTTCGCTCAGCTTCTATATTTGTGAGCCTGAAAATCAATTAATTAACTTCAAATTATATAAGCACATGGTCATTAATTTAATGTAATGTTTGAAGAAAACAAATTTTCTTAAATGGTTAAATTCGATTTCCATTCTGTTATTAACTTGCTATAATAAGAATCTCTAACAGATGAGATGCCAGAACTACGATCCATACTCAATGAACCTACGTCGTTAGCAGGTGCATCAAATGCCTCTTCATGATTAAAATCTAAATGCATTGAAGGCTCTCGAACACTACTACTTAAAAAGGCACAACCACTATATTTGAACCCTATATTTTTTTCTCAGCATCTAAACATTATAACTAAACAATTAAGCATATTCAGTTAAATTATTAATCTATGATTTATGGTTTTTCATTTTAATGCATCCATTCATTTATAAAAAATAAAAAAATTAGCAGGCTCTCTTATATGTGACCCCAGCCAAAATCTAAATAAAAATACATATAACTAAATACAATGAATCAAATCATTTTCCTCAATCAAATATCACAAATCATCAACAGAACTTACCTACAATAACAAGGATATCAAGTATAAAAAAAACTCAATAACAGTTCATTCACTAAAACAAACAAGTTATATTTTCAAACATAACATGTTGCATCTAGACCTAGACCTATGAGAACATATCTGAACACAAACCTTCAATGAAGCATATATATCATTGACTATAAGTAATAAGAAAGCTTAGCCTATGAGTCTTATTATTTAAAATGTGACAAGGCTTGTTTGTACAAAGATTTATAGTTAAAAATTGGCATTAGAAAATGAGAAAAAAAGAGAACCAGAAAAACAATATCACTATATATATATTCCATTAATATAATTAATATGTCTCCTTAATTCAAACTTTATATTTTATTCTCATTCAAATTAATATATAAATTTTATTGAAATGAAAGTTTTAATATTTTTATTAAAACTTGCTTTTAAGTTCATGATAGATTTTTATTTAAAAAACATGATTAAAATTAACTTTTTTTCATTAAAATAATAAAAAGATGAATTAATAAGGAAATGCATTTTAGATTGAAGATATATACTTTTCAAACTTATTTCAAATGATTGAAATTTTTAACAAATATATATTTTTATCTGTCATTGCATTTTATTTTAAAAACATGCTGGAAGTAAAATTTATGCCTTCATTTTAAAGAGGATTTTTTGTGATGATATTATTGAACTCTTGATGAATATTTATGTACTAGCCTAATATGTAGAATTTTTAAAATAACTTTCTTATTAATATTGAATGAGAATAAAATATAAAGTTTCTTAATTTTCTTATTGTAAATCTTTCTTAATTTGTTTATTGTAATTATTTTATAGAAATTTTCAAATTTATTATTCTTATATTTTTTTTCATATGATTGTGGTGAGACAATAGCTTCATGATTTTTTTTAATTTCCTAATTGATACATACTTTCAAAATCATAATAAGTGTTTTACTTAGAAAACAATGTTTCGAATAAAAAAAAGTATTTTCATAAATATTAAAAAGAAATCCTTGAATAGAGAACATTTGAGTTTTTTTTAATTAAAAACATATGTTTGTTTTAGTTTAAATCATTATAATTTTCTCAAAAACTTTTTTTTTCTAATTGTTGTTATTTTTTTTTTATAGGTTGCTTTACATATCACTAGTCTAATATTGTTAATTTGTATTGTACAAAATCTTCTTAATTGATCCGAGCATTATTAAAAACACACCATAAGGAGAGAGAAAAAAATTGATTTACAAATAAAATTTTGAAGTTCAATTTCAAAAATCTCAATTGATAAATGTTGAGGTGTGAATCTTATAGATAATGGAGGAGTGATCTTATGTGATATATATATACACAACATTAAAAAAAAAAAAAAAAAAATATTGTGGTATACATGTAGCATATTAAGATTTAACTCCTAAATTCCCTTAATGTGTTGAAAATTTGTACAACATTACATGTTTGTAATTCTTTCGAGGCTCCACAATAGATTGAGGGAAGTCGGGTTGATTAACATAGTCAGGATACCATTGAGTCTCCAAGCATAGAGCTGCATGAGCCTTGTACACAAATCCATCCTTTCCCTTCACATCCTTGATCATGTTACCAGTGTAGAATTGCAACCCAGGCGCGTTTGTCGAGAGCTCCATTTCAATTCCCGACCTCTCGTCTTGCAACACTGCTGCTTTCCTAATCTTGCCACCATGAACTCCATCGAGAGCATAGTTGATATCATAACCTTTAGGAAGTTGCCTGCTCCTGCTTCCAATGACCCTGGGTTTGAGGAAATCAAATGGAGTTCCCTTCACGGCTTCGATCTTTCCAGTTGGAATAAGGTCGCTATCAACAGGTGTGTAATTGGATGCAAAAATCTGAATCTTTTCAGACAAGATGTCGCCACTCTGATGGCCTCCCAGGTTCCAGTAAGCATGGTTGGCAATATTTACAGGGGTTGCCTTGTTACCAATATTCTTGGCTTTCATTACAACAGTCACTTGGTTCTCTGCAAGGAGAGTATACCTGACAGTGACTAGGATCTCTCCAGGAAATCCTGCAGAGTTTCCAAAGAAGGAGAACGAGCAATCTTCACCATTTTTTCTTGGAAAACAAATTAAGATGATGATATTGACATGGAGTAAATCTTTATATATCTTAAAGAAATGCAGTGAGACAGAAATTCAGGCACCTTCTTCCCCGTCAAAACTGTGATAGCTGAAAACAATGTGAGGTTTATGACCCTTGTTCTGATACTTGGTCACTTCCCAAACAACATCAGCATATCCCTTTGGACCACCATGAAGCATGTTTTTCCCTTCATTAGGAACTAGCTTGAATGTGTGTCCATGGAGCTTAAACTGAGCACCCTTAATTCTGTTTGCGACCCGTCCAACAATGGCTCCAAAATATGTTGTATCGTTCTGCACAAATTTATTTACCAAACTCTCTGTCAGAAGATGAAGAATCAGTGGATATAAAACCCATTAGGACACAACATAAACCGTATGTAATGAAACAATTTATGTCCAAGCCCAATGATTTGTCTTCGGATCTCTCTCAAATCTCCTCCTTTCTTTCAAAAACAAAGGTAGCTACAAATTAATGAAGATGTGAAACCCTACCTTGTACTGCTTAATTGTGTCGTATCCAAGAACAATATCAATCAGCTTTCCTGTGACACCAGAGAAATTAAAGAGTGAAAAAGAGGACAAACATTTAAAAGAGAGGAAACGGAACCTCTAATTTTACCCAAAGGCCATAAAACAAGAACATGATTGAGATGAACAGAAGATCAGTAACAATGGCTACCATTTTTGTCAGGGAGAACGAAGGAGACAAGAGTTGCCCCCCAATTGGTAAACTTCAAGGACATATCTCCTCTCTTAAGCTCATAGATACCAACCTTTTTCTTTTCTGTGTGGGCATTAACAGAACCAAAGACTGCTAGAATGCAAAAACAAAGCAACACAGTTACCTTCGCCATTTTTATTTTTCTTGGCAAAGCTGAATTATTTTTAATACGAAGGGGATTAATGTCTAGATTTCGAACCAGCAACACCTGAACTATATACCTGTTGGATGCTAAAAGTGCTCGCTCGAATTGTCATCCGTTCACTGGGATAATTAATAAATCTTGAACTTCGGAGTCAAAATTACTTCTGGCCTGAGCTGTTGTATTATCCACGCCACATGCAGCACTATTTAGATAGAGATAATATATTTTTTTTCTATTTTTATTCGTGCTCTTATATATGACTGTGATCTTAAGGTGTCCAGCATAGATGGTCTCCCTGGTCAAATGGGTATAAAGCTAAAATTAGAAAAAAACTTGGAATAAAGAATAATTAGATCAGAGTTATTCTTGTCAAGAGACGATGCATTTATTTAAAGTATATTTATTAAACCTCGACTAGTTTAATGGGCTAATTTAAAATTAAGTTAATCTGGTAACTAAACCAGTTAGATAAAATAAAAAATTAAAATAAGAAAAAATATGGCGAAACCTAATTGATCTAGGTAACCCGACAAAACCCATATAAAACTTTTTTAAAAAAAATATATGTTTTTTTCCTGGTCAAAAACCCATTTTTTTATATATTTTTTTATTTCATTGTTAACTCTTTTCAAAGTTGGCTATATAAATATTAGAAAAATATTTTATTTTTTCAATATAGAATTTAAAACCTTTTAATATATATACTTAATGTTTATAAGAAAAAAAATATTTTTTTAATGTGAGATTTGAAACTCTTTAATATATTTACTTAATGTTTAAAAAAAAATTATGTTTTTTTTTATGTGGAATTAAAAAAACTTATTTGTTTAAATACTTCAATTTAAAAGGATCATATACTAATATAGTATCTTTTCAATATAAGATAAATTTTTTAAAAAAAAAATCTTGTAAATTTCATTTATTATAATATATCTAAATTATATTTATATGGATTATTTCTTAATTTTTTCATATGAAATATTAAAATTTTAATTTTTAAATTTTTTTTTAATTAATTTGAATTGATTTAAGCTAACATATCTAACCTAAAACCTGATTTTTAAATCAGGTTAATCTTCAAATTGGGAGTATGATAACTATGATTTAAAGAAAGTTTTCTTGGGATAATTGCGAAAATTTAAAAATAAATCTTTTATATAAAAAAATCCAAAATCAAACTCTCGTGATAGACACGCAACACCCATGTGGGAGTTGCATGTGGCGCCCCTTGGCCAAGAAGTCTCGTTCCAGCAGCCTCCGTCCAGTTTTATCAGTATTGAAGGGTCAATTTCAAACCCCTATCTGTTTTCATATTATTATTTTGTTTCTTACTATTATTTTGAAAGGGACAATAATATTAAAAGGATTAATTTTCTTATAAGTCAAAATGAAAGAGTAATTAAGATACATATTTTATAAATATAAGGCTATTTTTATGCTCTACAAATATGGAGAAATCATTAGACTTCCTTTTTAAAATCCCCATGCCTTCAAGTGTATTTCCCATCTGCATACGCTAACATTATTCAACAAGGGCCCGTAAACTTAATTATCTATAATAAAAATGTCAAAAAATCAAATAAATTTTAAATAAAAATTAGTTTGAAAAAAATAAAGTTATCAAACCCTATCAGATTTATGAACCGAGTCATAAAATTAACAAGTTAACCCAAATTGATTCAAGATATCATTTTTCTCAATACTAAAAAAAAAATATCTTGAATTTTTTAAAATCAAACTAAGTTTTTCTAGTCATTTGAGTAGCTTCTAAACTTGCTAAATTAATTAGATCACATTAAATCAGTTTATATATAGTTTAATTTGAAACATGGGTTAGGTAAAGGATTAGGTTATGAGGTTTCAATGCTCACCTGTTAGAATGGACTAATAAAATTAAAAAAAAAAAATTTGAAGCAATGCAAAAGCATTATATTATTTTTAAGTTTTTAAAAAGCATTATATTATTATGAAGTTTTTAAATTCAATCACAACAAAATCATCATTGATGTTATTTTTTTTTTAATTTAAATTTTTTCTTTGAAATAATGATAGAATGTAGTCTTAGAATCAAATAGTTTGGAAAAATAATTCTAAAAAACATTTAACACATCAATGAGACAAAATCGTTTTAGTTAGAGATATTTTATTATCCATGGTCTTATTCTCAATCACCGAGGTCTTCCCGGGTATGTCTTTTAATCAATTTTAGTTTTTATTAATTGTTAGATTTTTACAAAAAACATGTAGCTCTCCCTATCAGACCTTTTTAACCCGACAATAAATCTGTATGGTCTGGAGGATCAATAAACTTAAAGAAGCCACAGCTTTTTCCTCATACCTGGGCTATCATTTGTCCACGATGTCCATCTGGGTGTCTTCAAATTACATCCACACTTTATTTCTGGATCATCGTAATCCCACATCGAGGACTGACAAATTGCAAAGTTCATTAACTACAACGAGATTCACAATTCACTGATTCGCAATTCTAGAATGAATAATATAGACACCTCCAGTTAGAGACAGAAGGGATCATTTAGCAGCAATATTTCTCCCTTTCTCTTCTCTATTTCCTTCCCTTAAATCTCTAAAATCTCCAAAATAAACCATAATATGAAAGGCCAGCTCACACGATTGTTGTTGATGAGCTACTGAACGGATGGCATGGAAATAAACAAAAAAACAGAACTGTTTATATTTCAGCAACAAATAAATAACTAGTTTTAAGAAATTTGTACAATAAAGGTAGCGAGAAATACCAGTTTCACCAAAGAATAAAAAATGGTGAGTTTACCTACATCATACTCATGGGACATTTGAGATTTTTATTATGCATGAATTTGACTGAAGATACACCATTCATTTTACAAATAAGTTTGTTCCGCTAGAATTGAAAAGGCTGCCTGCATCAAAACCGTGGTTCTCTAGAAAGACTAGCAAGATATAGCTTTGTTATTAAACGGATCCCCAAACACCAACTGTCAACCAAAACCATTTGATCTTATCAGTGATTTGTGCTATGGCCATATTTGCCATTTTGCACTACGACACTCTCAACAGTTCATGGAAAGCCTCCTGAGGTATGTCTACAGAACCAATGCGCTTCATTCGCTTTTTTCCTTCCTTTTGTTTTTCCAATAGCTTTCTCTTTCGAGTAACATCACCACCATAACACTTTGCAAGGACATTCTTTCGCATGGCCGAAATCCTAAGGAGCAATATGGAGAGGTTTGGTTGAGCGGTGAATATTAAATAATGCTGATATTAAAATAGTCACTGCAATATCTACTGATTTGCAAACAGGGAGAGAAAAAAATCAATTAACCACTTCAGAACTAAGTACCACAGAAATGTTATTTCAAATACTAGTTTTATCATGAACAGAGATTACCAGGAACTGAAAAGAAAAAACTTAACAACAGGTAGCAATGGCACAGATGACTTACGTCTCCCTTGCAATAACTTTTGCTCCAATTGCAGCTTGGATTGTTATCTCAAACATTTGCCTGTTTAAAATAAGATTATCTGAAAATGGTCAGTAAAGAAGAAACTACAGCACCATACCCACAAAGTTAAATTAGATTAAATACCTGTCTATAAATTTCTTCAGTTTCTCCACTAGTTCCCGACCCACACGTTGTGCCTTCAGTTTATGAACGATAGTTGCCATAGCATCGACTGATTGTCCATTTAAGACAATGTCAAGTTTCACCAAATCAGATTCTTGATAACTGTTGATGACACCAATCAAAAGATAAGAAAAGGAAGATAGTCCCAAAGTTGCACAATAAAGTTGGAAATCACTCCTTCTATCTCTGTCGTTTCAATCACCTATATTGTTGTTATAAGAATCCAAATATTAGGTGGCCAGTGTTATAACCATAAAATAGAACACATAGAAGACATTTTGCATTCACTGATTCCCTGGTAATGGTTGAATCACAAAGGAAATATACTTTAGTAACCGAAATCAGTTATTTTGACAAATAACAAGAGATAGAAAAAGTCACAGAACTTCTTTTGGAACACCAAGTCACCAACCATCAAATCACATCTATTTGGTGGGCATCAATATTTAGTATGAAAAAATTCTGTGTCTCAGCAGGCATGAGCACTTATGCATGCATGAGCGCATGAGTGCATGTGTTAGAGAGAGAAAGAGAATACATACTCTGAATCCTCATAGTCAAATGATGCATATCCTGATGTGATACTCTTTAGCTCATTGTAAAAATCAACAACAATTTCCCTCAAGGGTAGTCGATACTTCATAAAGGCCCGTTGGCTGCACATAAAGGATCAATAATGTGAATGGTGGATCAGCTTATGAAATGAAAACATGCAATAGAAAACAGTAAGCAACTTCACATTCTACATAGTAAACATATAGTATAGCACAGTAATCACTCCAAACTCTATATAGTACTGTGACTGCCCATGATAATCCACTACTAAAGTTTGTCAAGCCCAGAAAATTACCTGTCCACAAATGAATACTCCAACTGCTGCCCTCTCCGTTCAGAGCAAAGGGTAATAACTGGCCCCACATACCTTACTCAATCCAGTGACAGCGTAATGAATAAGTACTTTAGATAATATGGAATAATAAGTAATTGTGCAAAGGGATTATGAGAACTTACTCACTAGGGATAATAATTGTAGCTATGACTGTAGGCTCCCAGCTAGCTGTAACTCGTTTATTGGGGTTAGAGGGTAACATAGCTGGATTCTGAACTTGTGCTTTGCTAGCAAAGTCACCAAGTATATCGTTCAATAAGCATATGTGAAGGCAAAATTACAGAGGTAGGATCAGAAAGCATACCTTCCATCAGAATACTCAAAAATATATGGAACAGTTGGAACTGTAGAAATGACATGAGCTCCATGTTCCTGTTACCATTGATAATTGGATATTGTTATTATGAGAACAATTTTTCCAAACATTTTGCTCTGAGGCAATGCATATGTTCAGTGAGAATAGTTTTATGCCAACTTCAATTGTCTAATGTAGAGACAGAACAGATGGAATCCTCACTTGTTCAAGACGCTGATGGAAAACATCCATGTGAAGTAAACCTAAGAAACCACATCTGCAGATAAGAATCAATAATCATAATGATGAAACTAAGGAAACACCATGGTTTAAGTAGTTAAAAAGCTACCAGTCGACGGTGGAAGCCCACCTAAAACCCAGACCAAGTGCAGAACTGCTCTCTTTTGTAACAGAGACACTGGCATCATTGCATGTCAGTCTCTCTATAGCATGGTTTAGTGCATCAAAATCAGATCCATCTGCTGGATAGAGACCAGAAAACACCATATGTTTTGCAGGCTTAAAACCTACATTTTTCAAAAAGAATACACAAAGAAAGGATATTAGGATTTAGAATAGACATGACAGAATTTGAATTTCAGCAGCGCCATAAATTGCACGAATTCCCATACATGTCTACTACAAGAATGAAACCAATATGTGGTGTCTCAAACTCAAACATAAACATCAACTGCCATGGTTTTCTTGTGGTTTAAAGTAACTTGTAATGCTGCAAATTTCTATCTTACCAATTATCTGGTGACAGGACAAGATCTCACACTGTATTTACATACAAGTGTATCTTAATGTTACTTTGTCTCCCTTACCTCACATAAAGTGATCTACAAACTAGATTTTCTAATAAAATAGAGCTGTCTAAAATCATGCAGGCACTATCATACTAGCAGATGGTGAATTCTCCAAGTCTCTGTCTATGAAACAAATAGTTTTGTAAAGGTTATCATCATGGATTTGTTAAGATGCTAAGAGTTTGGCAAAGGCTTCAATTGAAACCTATTAACATAAATAAGTGAGACAGGAGCTTGCTTAAAGTTTCTAGCTGTGGTTCAAAAAGATCAGTAAGCATCAGTTCAAGGAAAAATATAAAGAATTGGACTGGACATACCTGGTAGAGGTTCTACACTGAATCGACTATGATGTAGGGTGTCTCCAACGCGTGCTTCTTTGGTTGATCTCATGCCACTAACAATATACCCCACTTGTCCAGTTAGAAGAACTCCGGTTGGAGTTAGTTCAGGATGCATGATCCCTATATCTGCAACTTCATATGTATGACCAGTTGCTGCAGATGAAATCTTATCGCCTTTGCGCAGCACACCATCCACAATGGCAACATGGCAAATCACTCCTTTGTATTCATCATAGTAAGAATCCAACAAAAGCATACGCAAAGGTGAACTAGTATTCCCAGAAGGAGGAGGTATCCGATCTATTACACTGGGAAGAACTTGCTCAAGGCCCAGCCCTGTTTTGGCAGATGTCAAAAGACAATCACTGGGTTCAAGATCAAACATTGATTTTAGTTGAGCTTTGACGCGTTCAGGATCGGCAGTTGGCTGGTCAATTTTGTTAATGACAGGTATTATAGCAAGGTTAGATTCAAAAGCAAGATAGAAATTAGCCACGGTTTGAGCCTGAACACCTTGCACAGCATCAACAACCAAAAGTGCACCCTGGCAAGCAGCCAAGGATCTTGATACTTCATAACTAAAATCGACATGACCAGGAGTGTCAATTAAATTTAGTAGATATGTCGGTGCTTTGTCTGCATCCTTAATGTTTGCGCCATTATGGTTGCACTTGTAGAACATAGTAGCTGTCTGTGCTTTAACTGTTATTCCCCTTTCTCTCTCCACCTAAGAGAATCAAAATTCCATCACATACACGCCCACATTTCCTTTCTCTTTTTTTCTAGCTGACATTTAACAACAATTATCACTTCGTCTATAACACAACCCATCAAATCAACATCACTACTAAATAGGGTCCTGAAAAATAATGCTTGAAAGTAACAGAAAAATCCATAATTCTTGTTTCTCTCAAAACAAGGAATGCGCAGCATGAAAACCCATTAAAATAAAAAATAAAAAATTAATTTACTAAATTGGGTCCTAAAAACTACTCACAAAAACAGCACAATTCATAAATGGGGTCCTAAGTAAAGACTAAGACTTTAGATGCAAAAACAAAATCTAACAAAAACCCAATTCATACTTCACTTAAAACAGCACTAAACCAATAAGAAGAAACCTGCAGTTTATCGAGGTACTGAGGCTGGCCATGCCCTCTTTTAATAGTCCCAGTGAGCTCCAAAAGCCGGTCAGCAAGAGTTGACTTTCCATGGTCAACATGAGCAATAATAGAGAAGTTTCTGATTCTCTCAGGTGAGTACTGGGCCAAATCGATGCTGTTTTGGCGCGAATTGGAGCAGAAGTCATGGGCTAATCCAAGACGGCTGTCGTTTAATGTGAATGTAGAAGAGAATGGAGGGAAATTGGAATATGTGTGTAGTAGAGAGAGGTATTTTTGTGATTTTAGGGTTTTTGATGCTCTGCAGAGAGAACCCATTTGTGTGGGTTTTAGGGAATGCTGATGGAGCAGAGATTGCTGTTTTGAAGGTTTAACAACAATTTGTGATTCTGTTAAACGACATCGTAACTACTTTAATAATTTTTAGTGTAAAATATGAGTTATAGACTTATAGTTTAGTTATTCTTTTTGTTATTTATTTTAAAGCATATAAAATAAATTTTATATTTATAAAATAAGAATTCGGAACATCAAATCTTATTTTTTATTCGCGAGATGCAAAACCCACACACAAGGACTCCTATAATAATAATAATAATAATAATAGAACTTATTTTTATTAGCACAAGAGAGAATTAAAACAATATTACGCATATCATGGTGTTATAACTTATAATATCCTAAGTTCCATATAGATTTTCATACATTATAAAAGGGAAAAAAAACAGAGTGGAAATGTTTAACTGTAATATACATGAATAACGGTCTTAATTAAAATTAAAATTATTTAAAACATTCATTAAAAAATAAATTAATTCAACTATATATATATATATATTGAATTGTTTATCCAAATTAACATTGTTTTAATTTTAATTTTAGAAATGCTCAAGAGTGGTTATTGAGGATATAATAGCAACATTTCTCAAAATGTTTACAAAATGATAAAACTTCAAAATTAGTTAACCATAATTTTAAGAAATAAAATTTAATTTTTTCAAAAACTTAAAATTATATTTTGGAAAGCTTAAGGATATTTTCAAAACAAAAAAAATATATAATTATGTCATTTTAAATAAAAAATTAATTGAATAAATTAATGAATAATTGAATACTATATGAGGATATAATAAATATTAAAAATATATGAACTTATTGAATAAAAAAAATATTACGTAAAAATAATTTGAGTCGTCTATCCAAAATCTAAGGGAAAATAAGAATTTTATAAATAAGAAGATGTGAGACAATGATATTTATGTTTAGATATTTTCAAATTGCAATGTGTTCTATAACAATTGTTATTAATATGATAATATTTGTATTTTGTTTGCTAAAATATAGTTTTATGGCATGAATAGAAAAGATATATGAAGATTTATTCATGACCCCATTTACTTTTGATGTGATAGTTTTTACCCAGGGTGTTCTCTTTAATTTAGGAAACTTTATCAATGTATATGTATTCTTATAAAATGTGCAATCATACCTCTAAATAAAAAAAACCCGCTAAAATTATTGATAAAGTTTTGGGAAATCCAAATAGTCTAGGAATAAAATTTCTGAATTAGGGTTAATCAATTGATTCTAGCAATCTTATCTATTCTCCTAAGTAAAAGTGTTGATAGCTTATTATTGGTGCGTAGTAAAGCAAGGTGAATTGTGGCTAGTACTTGTAAAAGGTTTTTTTCGATGAAGGTGAGACTCTCTAGTGTTTAAATAAGCATTTAAAAGAGAAAATGCAATAATATTCTAGAAATAAATATTCTGAAAATATATGTGCAGTAGAGAATGAAGATTGTGAATCTTTGATTTGAAAATCTCATTGTGTATTTATATCCCATAAATCTTTATCCTTTTGTGAAAAGAATGGTTTGAAATGTAATTTTACCCTGATAGCATTTAAAAAGGTATAAATATCTTTTACATCTATACTAATGTTTGATAAAAATATGGTACGTCCTTGGAAGACTTTTATACACCTAAAAGGTGTAAAAAGATTAGGGTTTTAGATGTTAAATGTAACTAAGCTTATGGAAGCCGACTTCTTCCTCTAAGCTACACTCAAGGGAGGAGGGTCATCCTCTTAGACGTGTTCAAGAGAGCATGGTCATTTTCTTGAGCATGCCAATAAAGGATGTGGTCATTCCCTTGGACATGCTAAAGGAGGATAGTCATTCCTTTGAATGTGCCAAGGGAGCATGGTTGTTGTCTTGAACTTGGCTAATTGCTAAGTCTAAGTACCTTGGGTATAACATGTTTGTTAGACCCATGTTTGCTTAAGCATGATAGACTGTCAGATCCAATTATCTTGGGTTTGACTTGTTTGCCAAACTCACATTACCTCATTCACTTGGGCGTACCAAGAAAAGATAGTTATTCCCTTTAGCGTGCTAATGGAGGATGGTCGTTACCTAGACTTGTCAGACTTGCTATGTCCAAGTATCTTGGGTCTAACATGTTTGTCAGATCTACATTATATTGAACTTGGATGACTATTAAGTCCAAATGCAATGGATTTGGCTGACTATCGAGTCCAAGTGTTTTGAATCTAAGATGTTTGCTAGACTTAAATCACCTTAGACTTGGATAAATGTCAAGTCCAAGTATCTTGGGTTTAACATGTTTGTTAGATCCACATTATCTCATTCTCTTACATATGCCTAGGAAGGAAAGCCATTCTCTTAGGTGTGTTAAGGGGAAATGGACATTTCCTCGGATGTGCCCAAGGAAGGATGTGCATTCCTTTGAGCGTGCTCAAGGCTTGGCAGTACGTCGAGGTTTGGCCAACGCCAGATTCAACATGCTGAGACTTAGCACACTGCCGAGCCCAATGAATCTTCATTTAGGCATGCTTGTAAATTTATACATGTAAATCTTTCTTGATCTGGTATTTTATGGTAAAAATATACTAATAAAACTTGGTCCATTAATTATAAATCTTTAATTTATTCATGTTTCCTATGTATCAATGATTCATATTTCTTTTATCGAAATTAATGGTCATATATTATTGTTTTTATATTAAATTTTATAGTATTTTCTTACTATATTCTTTATTAAAATATAAAATCTAAACAAAAGAGTATGTATTATAATATTTATAAAAAAATAATGATAATAAGCCCTCACACCATACCATATTTGGTGATATGTTGAATTCTTCAATTTGAGAATATATATATATATATATATATATATATATATATATATATATATAGAGAGGAGAGAGAGAGAGAGAGATTTCAAGAGTTTTGTGTATTATTCTTAATAATATTAATTCATCTTATTAAACTCATATAATTTTCAGAAATGTCATTGTACCTTATTCCAACTCATGATATTTTTATAAAAAACGTTGTTTCTAATGAGCTTGAGATATAAGTGTTTTATAAAAAAATTAGTCATTATAGTTTTATCATGATGATAAAACTAATATTATTTATGATTAATATTTTTTTTTTCCTTATAATGATATAGCTATTGATATGAAAGGAATACCGTTTACAATTAGGGTTATAATATTTAATTAGAAGTTAGATCATTCTAATATTGTCACTTATTATACCTTCTTTCTAAACATTGTGATATAACAATGGATGCTTTTTTATTGAAGCACGCATGAAAAATTATCATGTCCATGCTGTATAGAAAATAACAAGGCCTTCACCTTAATAAATAATGATAAAACATCTTTTTTTGTTTGTCATGTTAGGTTCTTGCTAACCGATCACAAGTACAAAATAAACAGAAATGACTTTTTTATGGGTAGAGTTAAAAGGGATGTTGCACCTTTGGTACCGTCGGGTAAAGAATTGTATGAAGTGGTATCGTAATACTAGGGTATTGTGTTTGATTTTTAATCTACTAGGCATAATTTTACTAGTTTTGGTGTGACTTATAATTGGATAAAACAAAGTATTTTTCGAGAGCTTTCTTATTAGAAGACTAATATTATCCGCCATAATCTAAATGTCATACATATAAAAAAAGAACATATTTGAAGATATTTTTAACATGGTGATGGGCATGGAAGAGAAAACAAAGGACAACATGAAGGCTATAATGGATATACCTTTATTTTGTCATTGTAAGAATGTGGAGCTGGTTTATGATAGGTCACGAGTCGCAAAGTCCAAAGTCAACTTCACTTTAGATAATAATGCATAATTACTTATTTACCAATGACTTAAGGGTTTGAGTTTTCTTGATGGATATGCTTCATATATATTTAAATTGGTAAATTTAAAGGATGAAAAATTGTATGGAATACAAAGTCATGATTGTCATGTATTTATGCAAACACTCATTCCACTTGATTATCTAGATTTATTGCGAAAATGAATATAAAATGCATTCACGAAGATTAGTCATTTTTTAAAAGATATATGCTCTAACAAGTTGTATAACCGAAACATGGAGGATCTTGAAACAAATATTATTTAGACAATCTACAAACTTGAGATGATATTCTCTCAATCCTTCTTTAACTCAATAGAGCATCTACTCATACATTTATCATTTGAGAAAAAAGTTTGAGGTTATGTCCAGTATAAATGGATGTGTCTATTCAAGAGGTTAGAGATTACACATGAATCCTAATTAAATTTCAATTGTCTTTATTTTTTTAATTTAAAACATTCATTTAATTCTATAAAGATTCTTATTCAACCTTAAGAAAAAATAAAATAAAAAGAAGGTGCATGCTAAGGCTTCGATATGCGAGGCATATATTGTTGAAAAAAATCTTAATATTTATCCCGTACTATTTTGAGCTTTACTTGAAAACAAGAATCAACCGCTTTTCAATACATGATGATGGTGAGGACGTGCCTTTGATGGAGAATTTGTCAGTATTTTCCTATCCTGGATGACTTTTATAAAAACAAATACAGTGGGGGAAATATACTCGATAAAAATCAATTTCAGACATGCATATAATTATATGCTATTTAACTGCGGTAAATTGAAATCTTTATTTAGTAAGCATGACACGACCAAAAGATTGATGTCTTATCCCAAGTGCAGGAGTGTCGAAGTAATAAATAACCTGGCAAGACTAGGGTTGAACCACAAGAGATTAACTATATAAATTATAAACAACAACAACAATAACAATGATGATGATGATAATGATGATGGTGATGGGTTAAAGATGATTTTGAGATGTAAGATTAATGTGAAGATAAAACAATGATAAAAACAGTTTTCAAGGTTAAAAGATCCACTAATGGTATTTCAAATAAGTATAATATAAACTCTTTTTATTACTCAACTAGAAACCACACACAAAGAAGACTCTAATCAGATGATTTGTCATTAATAGCTCATTATAAATTATTAATATGATCATATTAATTATCTAATTTAAGTAACACCAAACTTTTAAATATTGTTAGGAATTCATGATGTTAACTTATGTTAACAACAAATCAAATTCCTTTCATAGCATAAGTGTAGGTTATACCATATGGTTGACTATGAAAATGCCAAGCATTTGTTGTACCAAGTGTTATAAAAACACAAATCTAGATTAACCATTTAACAAGCAAGGTATTAAGAATTAATAAGATAAAAATGATAAGACATGTTAATAACAAGTTGTTTAGGATATAAGCATTAAAGTCCATATTGAGCTTATATTATACTTTTCCTAACACCATTAGTGAAACCTTTTCACCTTGACATAATAAACTTAGCTAAACATAATGAAGAAGAGAAACATAGATAAACAAGATAAGAATGTAATTATAGACGTATAGTAAAGGAAATGAAAAGCATAAACAAGAGATTAAGGAAAAATATAACATGAAATAAAACTTGAACATTACAAAAAAAAAAAAAAACAAGAGCAAGATCTTGATCTGAACAACCTAAGATGCCTAAATGTATGTCAAATGCCTTCTTTTATAAGCCAAAATTTAAAACTATTTATTTGATGACTAATTGTTGAGTGGGTGGCCACATCTTAACTTGGTGACAATCCTTATCTTCTTGTCTGAACAAAACATCATTGCGAACGTTAAAATTTGAACAGATTATCTCATAAAAGTTCTAGGAAATTATCTCAGCTTTCCATCAAAAAAAGAATAAGTGCATTTGGAATTCTAAAACTCGAGATATGGGCCGAACATTGAACAGTATCTAGGCTATAATACAGATTTCAACTTTTCCATTGTTGCTACAATTTGAACTTGAAAACAACCTTTTTGAATCTTAGACTCTACATGAAAGTTTTAGGCCTATGTCTTAGCTTTCTAACCATATAAACCAAATTGAAATCCAAGATCTACAGCTCCATATATGAACCAATGACCGAACAATGTTCTAGTTTGGACTGAACCAACATCTCTTTTCTAAGCTTAGCCTTCTCTTTGTCTTCTCAATTTCAGTAGTTAAACTCATCAATCAATCGTTTCATTTATGTTATAGGCCTGTATTTAAGATGAACATTTACCATAAATTAAAGATATCTTATAGTATTAGACATAATATTATAAAACATGCTCTAGTTAAGGAATTATTGATACTTCAAGTGTAAAATGATAATATAAAACCTTGATAAAAATGCACTTTTAAGTATTAATTAAAGCATAATATTAATATGTTATTTTCAAACAATTTTTTATATGCTTTTGAACTTACCATGAGGCATAATCTTTTTTTAAGTGGCTTGTTTAGATGAAGAAAGTTTTAGTTAAGAAAAAAAAAGTTTTTATTGAAAAACATGATAGAATCTTCATGTGAAGAAATATGATTTATGAATTGTATTATCTTGTATTTATTTTTTATTTTATAATATACATGCATTCAGTTGATTCTTTTAAATGAATTATTTTTATGAAGATAATTCACATGTTGATATAGCTTTTTATATATGGCATATATAATAATAATAATAATAATAATAATAATAATAATAATAATAATACAAAAAAGATTCTAAATGCTAAGGTTATTAAACCCTAGATCCATGGCCTAAGTCATGGGTTGTGAGTTGATTCGGTTTGACTTGTCACAATAAAAAAATATTAAATTGATGTTTTTGATTTTTTTTAAAATCATATTAGAGTTTGATTGGAACTAATAGATTTGCGTGTGCATTTATTAAAATGAATGAGTTAAACTAGGTTAATTTTCACCTGGTTTACTTTCAAACTCGGGTCATTATATTGACTAGCTAGTATTGAGTTTAATCACATTATTGTTGAAAAGTTCCTAACAACAACTAGCAGGCAACTAACTAATTTTTATTACAGGTAAACTTATGTATCACTAATATTATTACATATTTGATATGTTGCGATAACAAATGAGATTGTTGTCAACAATATTTCAGTTGATAAAAACAATTATTTTTGAAATATTTGTAAAATATATAATGTTTTAGGCCTACTTAGTCAAGTGGAAGATGATGAAAAGAGTGACGTTGATTGGGATAATACCTAGCTAGTTGATAAATATTAATCAAAGCTCCTAAGACGAGACATGAAAAAACCACATTAAAATGGTTTCAGAACATAACATAAGGTCCTCCACCAATAATCAAATTGCAATCCTCTTTCATCTTGATTTATAACCATTCAGGTAATTCATGTGCTGTTTATATGTTGATATTGTTGTTGATACTCGAAGGATATGTATGCAATGCAGGTGATTACAACTAGTTTTATATATATATATTGAAAACAAATTCTTGAGAGGACGATGACACTCCCTAATTCGGTCACACAAGAACATATGGAAAGGTTATTGTAGAATGATTGAAGATTATTACAGCAAAATTTTTGAGGAGCTATGCAAGATCATAGAGTAGTTACGAGACAAAACACTTCCTTAGAATCGTAAAAAAATTTAGGGTATGTTTGAGAGTATAATAATAGTTATTATTTAAAATGTTTTTTTATTTGAAAAATAAATTTTATTTTTTAAAAAATTATTTTTGATATCACTATAATAAAAAAATATAAAAAAATCAAATAAAATAAAATTTAAATTCTTTTAAAAAAATATGATTTTAATCATATTCCCAAACACTGGAATACTTTACGGAGTTTGCAGTTGGGCTACTGTTTTCAATCATTTTACTTCATTATCCACACAGGTAGCTTTCATTTTCTTACAAGACTTTTCTTCTCAGTAAGAAACTTTGGTTAGACGCATACACCCTGGATTCATCGATGCAACCCTAACAAGGTGTCGGTGGCTTTGTGAAGTCCTGTCCAAAACCAACATGTTCTTGTGTTTTATTTTTTGTTTCCTACTTAGATTTCCACTAGAAAAGTTCTCTAAGCATATGATATTTCTTGCTAGCAAGTAAGCCAAGGATTAAATGATTAGACCCCAGCTTGGGGTCCACGTCCAATCTCATTACTTCGTTGAAAAAAGGACCCCACATCTTGTCTGGTACAACTACCAGCTAGAACAAATACAAGCCGTTCGATTTAAAACCAAAAGACATGAAAAATCTATTTTCTTTCTTTAGTTACTTAATCAGGGCTGTTGGGGTTCCACCTTGTCCATATTCAATCAAATAGTTTACACGTACGGGTTCCTTGTAAGTTGGGATTTGTCCATGAAAAGTAGATTCTGTGCACATCAAATTGTTTTCAGGTTTTTAAACTTTTTTTATATTTTTTTTTATGTACATTTCTTAGATAGTATATGGAAAAAGACTTAGTTTGATGGTTTAAAAAAAAAGAATGCAACTACTTTCCCAATTTAAAAAAAAAAATGGCAAGCCATGAAATCTTCATGAATATTTTATTTTTAGCATGGATAGCCTAAAGATCTTTCTTTTTTATTTTAATTAGTTAGAATTAAATCTCCTTTTTTTTCCTTTCTGATACAGTGAGTAGATGGATTTAAATGAGATGAAAAAAAATATTAAATTTTCATCATTAATATAGGTAAAATTTTCAAATTTAATGTTGTTTAGTCTAGTAGAAACATGTCAAGTCTAGTATCGTAGCCCAATATGATACTGTGATAATCAAATAGAATACAAATAAAAAAAATTTTTTTTAATAAAACTCAATTCTAAATAAATTCAATATTAAATAACGAAATAAAAAAAATCAATTAAGAAAAATAACAAAAAAAAAAAAAAACACTAGTAAACTGAGGAAGCCTATTAAACTCTGCAATCCAAATTATGCAAATAAAATAATCCAATAAAAGGAAAATAGAGGAAAATTATAAATCTCGATTTTAAAATAACTAAATGTTGAAGGATAAAATCCAAAAACGATAAAATTTGTAGAAATAACTCAAACAAAACAAGTCAACTTGAGTTAATCTCTCAGACCTATGATACAGAGGATGAGATTAGGATAGCCGAATAGAAAAAAAAAATTAAAACAAATCATGAAACCCAATTAATCAATGTAAGAAAATAAACCCTAACACATAGAGAAAAAACACAGAGCCCAATTCCCAATAAACTTGAAGAAAAAAAAAATTCAATTTTAGAAAACGATTTAAAACAAAAAATAGCAATAAAAAGAATGAGAATCAAATTATAAAATTAAAACAAATGCAAGGGAATTTTACATCTTTGGATTAAAGGATAAAATTGAAATTTTTTTTCATAAAATAATAAAAAATTTGCAATTAAAAAATTAAGGATAAAATCTGGAAAGAAGAACAACCTGCAATTTTTTAATTGAAGGATGAAATGAGAAAAAAATAAATATAGAAAAGGATCAAGAACAAAAAATTAACAATTAAAAAAAAGAGTATAGAATTTAAAATGATAATAAAATGAGTGGACACCTCTTAAAAATTAGGATAGCCAACATGAATGTCAAGGAAAAGATAGAGAATAAAGGGAAAGAAGAAAGAAAAGGTGGTCACTGATAAATCATTATGAATTAATATACATGTGCTACCCTATATGGAAGAGAGAATAATGTGCCTCATTAAAAGAGGCTACATACAATGCTAAAGCGTTGTGACCTCCCTCACTCTTTAGCAAGTATACTTAACATGCCAACCAAAATTGCACTACTAGTTAACTAGAACTCCTTATATTTGCTTTAGAATTTGATTTGGTCCTGAATTATTAATTGTTCTAAATCAATAAAAGTCAAATCATATAACAAATCGAACATCAATTGAGCACTAGATCTTTTCGTGACACTATGAAACCCTAAATCCAAGCAACCAAACCCCTTATATCTAGGCAACCAGAAAAAATAATTAAGTTAATTGTTGAAGAAATTGGGAGGATCAAATTAAAAAAAAAATAGACATTAAAAAATATAAAGGATAAAAATATTTTTCCTGACCATGCAACTGAGCTCCTAAAAATATAAAATTAAAGGGGTTTAATATTTATCAATATTTCAAATCCGATATAAACTAATAAAATAAAATTTTATTTTATAAAATCGATCACCATCCAAGCATTGAAATTTCTCCACACCTCAAGGTCCTTGTTTCGTAGACAGACAAAAAACCCAAAGCCAATACCCACCTAATTGCAATGCTAGAGGGTCAGATTAAAAAAAAAAAATTGAAAGACGAAACGTAAAAAACCAAAGGTCAATAAAAAAAAGGAAATTATTGTGGATCACTCCAAATTGTTTATTGAGGAGGTCTAATATTGTTTACTTAGGAAATGGACAGTAATTCCTCCTTCAGATTTAGTCTTTTTGTAATAGAAATATATTAGTCTTGGTAAATGAAAATGAAAGCTCATCACAGAACATTTTTTTAGACAAAATATTGAGATAATTTCTACTATAATCCACTGCAAGTTTGTTATCGTCATTTATCTTACAACTCTTCACGTATTATATTTTAATTAAAATTCTCATCCTCTTTTTGGTGAAATAATGATTCATAATTCAACAAAAAAAAGTACAGATAGCTCTAAACAAAACTGGTTTAAAACTACATTAAAAAACCACACTGGTATTCATAAAAAGCAATCTAAAGCTCCTTGGAATATCAGCTACCTACAAATCTTTATCTTTTACGTTTCCACTTGATGCTTTTTGCCTAAGCAAAGAAGGAATACAGCCAGATATAGTGTAACACTTTTTTTTTTAATCATTGATTTTTATATTCTCCAGAAGCAACCAGTGCATGCCTTTCTCCATGTTTCAGTAGTAGAAATGTCTATAATAGAATGAAAAATGGGAAAAAGAATTATAATGGGCCATTAGCATTTCCCTTTCATATTTGTTTTTTAGAGTTACAGAGTTGTGATGCTCATTTGTCACCCTCTCCAGTGTCCTAACGTCACTAAAAATTGATGTTTAGGAGAATGAGAGGGAGATGGGAGGGGTCCATGCTTTAAATTAGTATCCAGGTTTGGTATAACTTCACTCACTATCTTTAAGCTTTATATGTCACCTGAAATTTGATATTCACTCACTCTTTTTTCAACTCAACTGCTACCACAGCAACAACATTCTCCATTTTTCAGGTACTATCAGATCTCAACTACATTGCTGCTAATTCCCACTTTCAGTTTTCTTTTTCCTTTTTCTTTTGATCTTTTCTTTACTTCAGTTTTCTTTTCCGTTGTCTTTTGGTCTGTTCTTTGAGTTGCATTTCTGCAATGTGTTTATATTTGACTTAGTTAATAAGCTTGGCCATGTACTGCTGTCTTCTTGGTCCATTTATCCGGCCAATTCTCTTTAAGTTCTAGTACATTGAGATCAAATTTTATTTGCAGTGTCTAAATTTGCTTTGATATATAATGAAAATTGTTTCCTAGTGTTTTTTTTTTCTCTTTATATAATGGAATGTGACTTGTACAGAAAGGATATTGTATGTTTTAAGATACTGTGGTTGCTTTTTCTTGAATATTTGTTAATTACTGAAGTGGGTTTTAATGATTTTGATATTCTCTTACACTTGACTGTTCATGCATTATGCTGATGATGAGTTGAGCTGTAATTTTTTTTTTTTGAGCATGTAGGCTTTTTATTGATGTTTGTATTAGATTGTGCTTTTGTTTACTGAAAATGTAGCTGATGAATGCTTTGTGGATTGTTGTAGCAAAGTGTTAGACAGAGCTTGAAGTTGCGAGATGTCAAATTGTTGTAGAAAAGTTTTCTCCTTGGCACAGTTTTTGATCTGTTTCATTTTTGAAGTTGTTGAAATGTATGAGTTGAGCTCTGTTATTTTATGCAGGGCTTCAGACACAAGTTTCACTTTACACGATCTAGGTTTCCTGCAATGGGAAAATCTGCAGGAAATTGGATCAAGACTGTAATCTTTAGGAAGAAATCATATAAATCTAGCTTTTCAAATGTAAGTCTCTCTCTCTCTCTCTCTCTCTCTCTTCTCCCTCTATCTTCGGGTGTATGTGTGTGAGAACAGGCAGGAGTGCCGGCTTGTGTTTTTTGTTTCAGTATGAATGTGGAAGGTTATATTGATTAAGATGCTCAGGTAATAATAGCAAACTACCAACAGATTCAGTGAAAAATATTCGCTGCTTAATTTTTGTATAAACAAATGGAAACACTTTAATCTTCTGCTATGATGATTTTTTGTTTTTGTTTTTGTTTCAACATGACAACAAAAGCAAGTTCTAATTTTTCAATCTACCTTTTTTTCATGAAGAGAGCTGCAGTGAAGGAGGCATTTGCTATTTCTAAAGGATCAACTGCTGACTTGACATTGAGTCCTCCTGTGATCTCAGATCCACTATCTCATGTGTCAGATAAAAATGGTAAATATGAGAATCTAATGAAATAGGAACCAGCTTTCCACATGAATAAGCTGTCTTATTGCTCAGAGTACATAGTGCAGATACAGAAGAAACTATGGGGTTGGATTTTCAAGACACTTCAGAGGACATCAGGCAAGAGCAAGCTGCCACAGAAGTTCAGGCTGCTTTCAGGGGCTATCTGGTAGTTTTCTTTCGTGGATATAGTGTGTTTTTGTCAGTCCCATGTTAAGAAAATTATACAGACAAACATTGTTCATTGGCACACAAATGTGAGTTGATGACAAATGCAGTTCTTTGAATTCTCAAAAGGGGTTTGTGGGAGGACGCGAGGAGAATGAGTATAAATGTGGGAATTTATTTTTGAGTCACCCAAAATGTAGCCTGAAAAATTACAACAAAAAACTGAGTTCCTACAGCCACTATATTAAAACAAACATCATCAGAAGGCTATTTAAGTTCTGCTATAACTGATATCTACATTATATGATTGCCTGTTGGAAATGGGATAATTAAATTGTGCATCAAAAGTTGCTGTTCTTATTGTTTTTGTGTTGATCACAAATTTGCAACAAATTTTCTAGCTTGTCCTTATTCAAGTTATGCAATTTCTCCTTGTTAAGGCTAATACAATACAATTACATATTTGTGAAGGCTCGCAGGTCATTTCATGTCCTCAAGGGTATCATAAGACTTCAAGCACTCTTTCGTGGACACTTGGTCAGGCGACAAGCTGTCGCTACTTTGCACTGCTTGCAAGGGATTGTTAAGTTGCAGGCTCTAATTCGGGGACGAGGGGTTAGAGTTCTGGATAATGGGCAGGAAGCACTCACAAAGGGAAGGTTTCTGGTAATTTCTCGCAAGACAACTAACTCGATTGTTTTCGATCCATATGTTGACTCTTGAAGTAGCTGCTACTCTGAACAAAACATTCTGCAATCGATGCCATTCCTCGTTGTTGAAATACTTACAATTGATCAGTGAACAATCATATTTGTTTTAATCCTTTCCCCTTCTCTCCATTTAAAACAATTCAAGCTTTTTGCATAGCATAAAATGTTAACCTTTTTGGTTTCAAGTGCATGTGTTGTCTCAATAATACGCTTTACTTCAACAGGATGATGCTAAGCAAGTTGATCCATTTGAATTAGATACTGCAACCAGGCCTGAGAAGCTATATACAAATGCTTTTATCTGTAAGGTATACTCATTTTTTCTAGCTATATTTTCTGCTTTCTTATATGACATGATAAAGGAACCGATCGCATTCAATTTACTTATTCAGCTTCTAGCTTCATCATCCACTGCTACGCCCCTGAACCTCCATTATGATTTGGTCGAACAAAACTCAGCTTGGAACTGGCTAGAACGGTGGTCAAAATTCCTTTTCCAGGAATCATTTCCACAGAAAAAGCGGGTTCTTGACACGAGGTCCAGTGTAAAGCAGCCCAGCACTCAAAGCATGCATAACGATGGCAGGCAGAAACGAGGTGTGTGGAGGATTCCTGCTGTCAATGCTGACAATAACTCATTGCGTTCTGTTACTGAGTTTGGGAAGCCTAAGAACAACATGAGAAAACCTTGGAGTCATCAAACAAAAGCAGCACAGGAAAACCCTCCAAGTGAACTTGAGAGGGTAAGGAAAAGTTTAAGGAAAATCTCTGCATCCAGCCCAGGGGCTCCTGATGGCTCAGAAACTGTGACTGAAAAGACAAAGCTAAGCCCAATAAAGGTGCCAGGATCTCCTACTCGTGATTTTCCCATGAATATCACAGATAATCCTTCGAACAAGACGATTGATCCCATGGTTTCATCGACAAAAGATTTAGAAAAAGTTGAGGCAGAAACTTCTCCTAAACCATTGACAACGAAGGAGACGGTTAATTTGCAGAATGAGAGGCTGCCTAATGCTCAGTTTAATCATCTGGAAAGCAATGCTGATAACATTCACGTGGTGGTTGAGGATATAAATTCCAATGAGGAATGTAGCAAGGATAATAAGACAACTAGGAGGAGGAGATCTTCAACAAAACAGGAATATCAAGAGAGTCTCTCACAGAATGCAACAACAGTTCCAAGCTATATGGCCGCAACTGAATCTGCAAAAGCAAAACTTAGAGCACAAGGATCTCCAAGGATTGTTCAAGATGGGGTTGAATATTTTTTGATCCGGACGCGTTCTCTTCCAGCCAGCAAGGATGGCGAATTGAAATTAGTGTCACCCCAGACACAGAGGAAAGTTCATACAAACAACAAGGGCAGAAGCAGAGTTGACAGATTATTGTTTTCCACTAAAGATGGTAATGGTAAGAATTCCTGAGGATTCTTAGTTATGTTTTGCCGTTATTACTTATGGGACAGGTTTGGGGCATGAACCAGACTGCCAGTTCCAGAATCGTGGAATATTGAAATTTTAGCCATTGCTGCTTGTCCTTTGTTGTCTAATGTTGTCGCTGGCGAGGGCTGACGGAGAATCTGCTTCTCATTCTCGAGCTGCATGTGCTTTCTAACTGGCAAATTAATCTTAAAACGCAACTTTTCTTTTTTTATTTTTTCCTTTCATCAGCATGTGAACGTATAATCCATTGACTTCTGTCACCACTACAATTCCTTTCTTCCTGCATAACCACCAAAACAACAGTGTGTGCTTTACAGTTGCCTTTCTCTGATATATCTGTGGTGCTATCAGATTGAGTTTGAAAGTTTTAGCGTTTTCGATTTTGTGATGATTATTCGTTTCATTTTCAGAGAAGGTGAGCCAGCCAGCATGGAGGAGGTAAATCTTTCAGCAGTTGCTGCGAGGAAAGGCGAGTTATCTTATATTTAATCGGTATAAAATGTACTGGTGATCTCCTAAATTTATTTGCTTTTGGTGTGTGCTTGAGTGAATTTATAGTCAAGGCTTTATTATTAACGGTGTTGGTTTCTCGCACCATCATGTGTACTTTATTTGATTACTTGTTTCCTCTGTTGCTGCAAGATGTAAGAAACACTTCAATGCTTTTAAATCATGTTGTTTTCGAAATAAATATTCAGGGTTTATATATTTATCTATGATTTCATATTGAATCATCGTTTTCTCCAAACTTGGCATGAAGAGTTTGTCTTGTCGGTATGAGCCAAACACCTTGTACCCATGAACTTTTTTTTCCTACAAAAGACGAGTCCTCCCATGTATGATGCTACCTTCCACTAAATTATGCTAATAATTAAAGCTCATGAGTGTTGGAAATTATGTTACTTGAAGTCATAAGAAGGGATGAATATTGATGGGAAAAAAAAAAAAAACTAGCCATTTGGGCTTAACAACTAGGCAAGAACTACAAGGATTGCTTGTTTCAACCATCAGGTAAGCCATGTGATTTTCGACAAGCAGGGCCAATACCACCCTTACCATAAGGGATTCAGAAAAACACCGTCCTCTTTACCTCTTCACCATTGTATTGAACTTTTCTCCCTCTTTCATCTCTCTATTTATTTTCTATCCTCACGATTGAAGGGTCCCCTACTTGGCAAGGAACTTCGTTTTGCTGAAAAGTAACAAGCCCAACGTCGAAGCCCAAGACTCGAGCCCAAGATCAGTCATGTCATCTAATATCTCTTTAAAGTTTGAGCAACTTTATCAATGATATTATCTATGAAAAAATTAAACAAAAACTAATTTATTTTTTAATCTTATGCATATTTTTAAGAAATTTTTCATGACCAACAACATGAAAACTCTATATATATATATAAAAAAAAAAACTAATATCTCCACCAATGTATCATCTCCCATAGATCTTCACTAGCTTACCCAATAAAAAAAAAACTCATTGAATTGTTCAACTATTTAGGAAAAACTCATAGCTGTTATCTTGTCACCATGTAGCACACAATCAGTCACCCCACAAACTACTTTACCAGTTTACAAGTAACTTTGCTTTCTAAAAAGGATTGGATAGAATGATATACATCAAAGCATACATAATACCGTTATACCTTTACTATGCTATGAAGCCAACAATGTCATGAGCATTCTTAAATTGGGTCCTTAAAATGCAATCTCTATAAATCAAAAGGAAAAACAACAATAAGTCATGATTGTAGTCATATTAATCGCCATCGCCATCATTCTTCTTTAGGATCTCACTCAAGTAGCCTTGACAGAACAACTGACACAATAAGAACAGGAAATTCAAAGGCCTTCCTCATTAGATAAGAGATTTCCTGCTATGTTAGAGTATATAAACAATCATCTCTAAAAGGAGTTTATCACCATGAAGATGAATCTTGATAATTGTGATAGGCTTATTGACCTTAGAAAGCATGCGTATGATATTATGAACAACCTTGATCTATTCATACAAGATAACAACACCATGTCTAAAATGCTCTCCCCCATATTTTATGGATATCAATGGGTCTAGTTTGGAACCTGGTTCTATCATCAACTTCTTTAACTTGTGTAGCAAGCTCATTACTTGTCTTAGCACCAATATATTTGCCAAAAAAAGCTTAATAAAACTCTTTGTCATCACTCAGTAAGAATGTAAAAGTATTAAGGCCTATTTGAAGAGATTTAATTAAGAGATGTTTAAGGTTGAAGGTTTGTTTGAACTTGTTGCTATAAAAGTCTTAACAAGTGGGGTGCATAACTACTCCTTATGGGAATGATTATATGCCTCTTTAGACAAGACTCTTCTCAAAGTAAATCAAGTAATAAAAAGCCATATTCATGTAGGATAAACAAATATAGATAGGCAAGAACATCTTTATTTTCACAAATTTAGAGATAAATCTCCAAGTATAGGTGCACTCCTAAGAACTCTTAAGCATTCAAAAGTAATCCCAAGGGTCTATTGTGAAGTAGATTGATATATCTTGAATTAATAACTACTTATCTTAACATCACTAAGATTGAAAGGCGATGTTGGTTTTAAGAAATATTATATTTCTTAGAAAAACAAGGAACATGACATAAAGTATTATTACACTTTAAAAAGAGAGATAAAGAAACTTATCACCAAAGGATACCATCAACAATTCATCAAGAAAAGAGCAAAACAAGAGTAACAAAGAGAAAAAAGTTAACATTTTTCATAGGCATTACTAGAGTGTAATATAAGAGGTGTATTATTGAGAGGAGATTTCAACACTAAATAAAAAGCTTATGGATAACAAATGTTATTCTCTTCATAACTCCAAAGCTCCTATCATGAACCCATCATTTTCACTCCAGAATATACAGAAGGGGTGACTTTTTCCATATAAGAATGAATTAGTAATTATCGCGGTCCTCTCCAACCACTAAATATATAGGGTATTGGTTGATAATTAGAGCACAAACATTCTTTTCAAATATGTAATCATACAAATATGTGTTGACCCTTCTAATTTAACATCAATGATAATATTTTTAATCTAGATAGAAGAAAAAGGTGTACTGGTAGGTGTGCTAGATCTGATAGTTACCATTGACACTTATCTTAATTGTCAGACTCTACAATAAACTTTTATGGTGATTAAAATGGTTTTGGCTTACAATACCATACTTTAACAACCTCTTTTCCATATAATAAATGTTATAATCAGTATCAAATGGCTAATAATAACATACATGTGTTAAGTTCACTATGTTAAGACTTCAACTTCTACCCATATAGTGAAATACTAAACTATAACTAGAATAAAATGTCTTTTTCCTGATGCCATAAAGAATAGTCCCAGGGTATTCATCCTCCATTAAAAGAAAGGCCATGTTGAGATAATGGTGGTTATCTCAACAAAATATTAAAGAGACGCATAAGTAAAGCATTGCCATCAAGAGATTTTAGTTTGTTAGATCAAGAAGTTTAAGCCTTGTCATTAGGAAGTTTAAGCCCTCCCATCTAGAGATTTTGGTTTATCAAAAAAGGAAAGTTCAAGACCTATAATCATAAAGTTTTAAGCCATGCCATCATGAATTTTGAGCCTCACTATTAGGAAGTTCATGCCTTATAATTAAGAAATCAAGCTCTATTATTAAGAAGTTTCAATCACTGGTATCAAGAAAAGTTTTGTGCCCTTCTATCATGAAAGTTTTATGCCTTTCAATCAGAAATTTTAGGCTTTTTCTTTAGGATGTTCTAGGCCCTTTTATTAGGAAGTTTCAAGCCTGCCAATAGGAAAGTTCAACCCTACTTTAAGTCTTGCTATCCAAAGATTTTAACCTTGGAAATTAAAAGGTTCATACTAGAATCCCATAGTCAGATAAGTCAAACTAAGCTTTATAATTGAGGTAACATTTTCTTTTATATTGAGGTTGGTCTCGATTTGACCAATTTAGATTTCATGTTAAGGTTGATTGACACTTGATTCGACCCATTTAGATTTCTTCTTGAGGTTGATTGCCTTTTAATTTAACCCATTTAGATTTCATTTTGAGGTTAGTCGTTTTTCTATTTCACCCATTTCAATTTCATATTGAGGCTAGTAACCTTTTAAAGTGACTTATTTAAATTTTATATTCATGCTGAGGTTGGTCATCTTATAATTTGATATATTTAGATTTTTTTTATTGAGGATGGTCGCCTTTTAATAGACCTATTTAGATTTTTTATATAGGTATTTTTACCTTTTAATTCTCTCAGTTTGACGCATTTAGATTTTCTGTTAAGTTTAGTTGCCTTTTAATTTGACCCATTTAGATTTTATATTGAGGTTATGTCTCTTGATTTGATTGATTTATATTTCTCGTGAAGATTGGTCGACTATTAATTTAACCAATTTAGGTTTTTTTTATTGAGATGGTCGTCTCTCATTTTAATCCATTTACTCTTAATTTGACTCATTTAGGTTTTTTTTTTTTGTTGACATTGATTGCCTCTTGATTTGACCCATTTAGATTTCTTATTAAGGTTGGTCACCTTTTGACATGACCTATTTAGAGTTTTTGAGGATGATGGTCACCTTTTGATTTGACACATTTATTGAGATTGGTCGCCTCTCGATTTAACTTATTTTGATTTAATGTCGAGATTGATCATCTCTTTATCTAGCCATTTTTGTTTTCTACTTAGTCATTTTCCTAAATGATTGACTTATTTCAATCTAATCTAGATTGATTGTCTCTCCATCTAAGCCACCTTTATTTCTATTTAGTCATTATCCTATATTATATTTTCAAATCATTTTTCTTTTTTGGTATTTGTTTTTTTTTTTTACAAACTTACTATACATAAAAAAATGATTTTTTCAATGTCTTTGTACTATAAATATTGTAAACAATTGGCAACAATCATAACCTATTTTAACCCTATTTTTCAATGTATTTTCAAATATAAAAAATTCCAAGAAAATGTCTTTTCAATACACTTAAGTCAATTTATGATCATTTGATAATTCTTGATACTTTCATTTGTTTTATTTTGACAAGTTTCTAAAAAGTAAAAAATATTAAGTATAGAAATGATGGGCACAGAAGAAAATAGACTAAGATGACAAAGGATTAAATAATATAATTAAAGATCATACAAAAAAATAAAAATAAAAATAAATATAGAAAAAATTAGAAAAATCATAAAGAGATTGTTGTTTAAAAAGGAAATAATTTAAAAATCCTTCAATATTGTTTTCCAGTTTTGATTTTTCATAACCTTATCCTTATCATTGACCAAATTAACCTCTACATATGAACCATAATAGCCCAGCAGCCATCCTTTTTTCTCTCATGAAAACTAAAACCACTATTAACAACTACTCTTAAACCTAGATAGCTATCATCAAATCACGTCGACCAACCACCACATTTGAAATCAAATAGAACATAATGCATCAGTTAAACTACCACCAACACCACAAACACTAGTCATTAAGCCATCTCTCTCTCTATTTGATGAAATCAAAGCAAACCCCCATCATGCACTAGCTGAACCACTATCCAAAACAATACAACCACCACATTAGTCGTGACTCTTCTCTTTACAACGTGTTGAATTTTAAACTAATTAACAAACTAGTGTCGGAGCAAAAGAAAATAAGTCAAATTGAAACTTTCTTTGATTTACTCTCTCTCCGAGAGTGGCAATGGTCCTCACCACTAGTATAGGGAGTAAAAGAGGAGGAAGCCGATGTCAATTAGCCATAAATCAAACCTTAATAATGGAGGTGTCAAAGAGAAGGGTGAATTTGTACTGCCATTTCACGCCACCTTTGAGTATATTATTTGATAGACTCTATATTTCTATTCTCCATGCTTATAAGGTCAAATTGACTTGGAGCCATTTATATATTAAACTTGTACTTATATATGGATGTTTTAGCTAAATCTTTATATTTTTTAATCTTATTTACATCCAAATTCATATACCATGTCAAGGCAGCACTACTTAAAGTCTCATAGAAAAAATGAATGAGGAGCTTATCATTTTTAATCACTTCAACCATTTTATTGCAATGGATCTTCAGGTGAGTCCTTAACATTCAACTCCTATATACTTGACAAATTCAAGCACCCTAAACTTTCATGGTATGACAATATCTGATACAAGGAACCTTTTAGATGCTTTCATGGAATCACACAAATCCTTCCCTTTAATTTCCCATAAACACTTTTCAATGCCTACAAATTTCTCAGCTTTTGACCCAAATATTGGCTTTAAAGCTTTTTCCATAGTAGGCTCAAAAGTGGGAGCACTTTTTATCTTTTGATATTGCGATTTCACCACAAACAAAGATTTCAAGGGCTGAACATCAAATGTCATTCTTGAAAATCCTAAATTAAATGGCCCAGTAGGATTGTGGTCTCCTGTTGGATGTAGGTAGAAACTAGGTGGTGCATCTCTGATCATGTGTACTATTTAAAATTAGTGAGGGCATTACCAACGGACTATGAAAATTCTAGAGGGTTTTTTGAAAATTTTAGTGCAAAATGAAAATTTTAAGGTTAATTTATCAAGGGAATCACTGGCAGATTAATTAAAAATAATATTATTTAACAGTCTTTCGGTGATTCTGTTGGTAAAAATGCAGTATAAAACCCAGCGAGCACCCCTTTCAATTCATTTTTTTTCCTCTTGTTGAGTTTTCTTAAAACTTTCTCGTTTTTTTCCTCTCAACTTAAGTGAACTTGTCAATTTCTATTTCTATCTTCATCTTCAAAGTTTAAAAGGTATATATTGTGGTTCTACTCACTTGTTATGATTATCTATTTTTTATTTTTTTTCTGGATTATTAAAAATATATTATTTTTTGTTTTTTGTATTGCACATAGATAACATTTAAAAGTAAACACACTATTAAGATAAGCATTTTTCATTTCTAACGTCTATAGTTTTTCTTTTTTGTATTAATTCGTTGGCTATTTTATTATTTTTATTGTAATAATGATTTATTATTTTGTTGAATTTGCCGTATAAATGTTAATTGAATATATGGGATTAAATTTAATTATTTTATCTTAATTTTATTGTATATATTGCATAATAGAATGTTTGATTGTTTTGTTGAATTTTAATTGTTATTGTTGAATTTGCCATATAAATGTTAATTGAATATATAGGATTAAATTTAATTGTTTAATCTCAATTTTATTGTACATATTGCATAATAGAATGTTTGATTGTTTTGTTGAATTTTAATTGTTATTGTTGAGTTTCTATAGATGTTAGTTGAATATATAGAAAAAATTTAATTTCTTTTTTCTATATTTTATTGTTAAATTTGTATAGATGTTAGCTTATATATATGATTTTTTTCTCTCTCTATTTTATGATTAGAAATATTATATTATCACGTTGAAAATGAGATGAAATTGAATAATCTAAAATTTCTGGTATAAATAAAATAAAATCAACTCGTTTGTGGTATATATCTTGTCAATATTTTCAGGTTTGAACAATTTGGTGTGTATAACAAAATCAACAGTAAGTCATGAGCACATGATTGCAACTAATTCTTCTAGCAATGATGATGATGTGTCATTAGGTGTCAACCAAGAAGAGGCACTTGCAAGAACTTACAATGTTGCCTCTTCTAGTGCAGTTCCACAATGTAGAGGTGGTGTGCCTTCACAGCGGGGTCAATTCAGCTGCAAATACGTAGCACATTGAAATGACGACCTTTCAATGTAAGTTTGTTTTGATTTTAGTTTTTTTTTTTCTCTTAACATAATTTATGAACAACTAATTAATATTTCATTACTTTTATTGATTTTCAGGCTCACAAATATTAAGGCTGCCGTGTAATAACATTGGCATTTAAATCGTCGATGGAGATTCCATTCTTTTAACTATTTTTATGTTAAATTGAAATTATTGATTTATTTTTACTAAATTATTTATACACGGCACAAATTCGAGTAGGATAGCGCAAATGACAATGTTGCGAAGAGGGTAAAGAAGAATCATGCGGCAATTAGGTAACATCGAAAACGATACGATATTTTTTTTTATAAAAAAATTATATAGTAAAATCTAATTTGTCATTAACTCATATAAAATTCATTCATGGATGTAGGTTGCGTGACTTTTAGTATTAAGCATATAAAAAAGCAAAAAAACACGTTAGAGATAATGATTTAGAAGGCTGGAATGATGTGGTGGTTAGAAGGGATTTCAGGTCGCCATATACCTTGGAGGATATATAGGCGCAATATATCCAGCACGTGATGTTTGAGCAATTCAAATGACCCTCACAGTTCGATGCTAAAAACCAGAACCAGTAATTTCACAGTTCGATTACCATAGACATTGGCAGCTTTGTTCTGTTCATTGCACATGCGAAGCGAAGGTAAGATTAATTTTAATGACATCTATCTTTAATTAATTTGTTGTTATTTATAAATATATTTAACTTGCAACATTTTTTTTTCTTACATGTTACATCTCTTAGACATGAGTCGAGCCCAATGAAACTTTTTGTAGAGATGCACGTGCGGAGTGAAGATCGCCAAAAGAGGGTGCTACAGTTTGTCCACAACAACGCTCAACACTTCGTGGTATGTTCGTTCAACCATTTTTTTTTTGTAAGTTATTATTTTCTTGAATTGAATTTGACAATTTCTTTTTTTATTTTCAGGAGACATATAATAGCTGGTTGAGGGAGAGATACGGGGATGATCCTTTGACTCACCCGGATTTCGATCCGAATTTGTGGATGGAAACGGTATTGTCTAGTGGATCCAATAGAAATCAAGTGTACGGATTCTCCAACACTACGACCGAGAATTTGGGGTGGCCTGTAGTGTCTCAACTATTGGGAGCTCCCACTCGGTATTAAGCACCTAGTCTCAGGAGTTCGTGGCCATGCAATAACACACGATTCATCTCACTAAAAAATATGAGCGACTCTCGGCGGATTATAAACAACTCCGTCAAATAGTCGCGGACATGAGATCAGAGATGGGTTGTACGTATGTGACCCTTTTTTAGCTGTATGGTCCTAGGAATGACCAGCCTCGTTCTCCTCCTCTAGCGCCGCTATTGTTCTAGTTTAATTTTTATTTGTACAAATCAAATTGTAATGAGTATTTGGATTTTATATTATTTTAATTTTATTTTTACAAATTTCAGTTTTATTCAATTTTATTTGCTTAATTATTTTTTTATTTTTTATATTGATTATTCTATACAATTTTATTTATTTACTTATTTTATAATTATCACTAAGAGACTTACAAATGGAATTAATTTGTCGGTATTTTTCCTGAGAGTTGTAAGAAATTTAATGCATAAGCCACAATCACCAATCAAATTATTCCATCGATGATTTACCAGTGGTAATACAAACAAAATCAATATGTCTGTATATTCCAGAGAGTTGGAAAAAAATTACTGCATATACCACTATCACCGATGAAAATATATCGATAGAATAATTTTATCAGCATATTTCCAACAAGAATTTTTGTTAACACACATTTTTCGTCTGTAAAACCATTGGTTTTTAATATTTTTTTACCAACAAAATCAGTAAAAAATGATGGAATTATCGACAAACATTCTTCTGATGGACGTATTTTGTCAGTGAATTAGTCGGTAAAAATTTCATTAACGAAATGATAATTTCACTCCAATAAAAAAATCTTGTCGGTAAAACTATTAAATGTTGTAGTGTTTACAATAAATAGAATTAGTAGACTAGCACAATAAAAATCACAAATACTTATTCCTATAAGTGAGCTCTTATAAAAATTAAATTGTGACCCTGAACACAAAAAAACCATCTTAGAATTCGTTCCACCACCTGAGAGATGACAAGGAAGGAGGCACAAAAACCAAAAGAGGTAGTTGTGAAACTTTGACCAATGTATCATGCAGTCTGTAAGATTTGTTGACCATAATTCATGAACTCCCAAACACTCCCAAACATCCAAACAACGTCAATTTCATGAATGTCAGGATCATTAAGTTGCTATGCAGTAGGAAGTTATCAACATGACAAATAAAAGAGATATTATTATATGTCAAATCCTTGGACTCTTTCTAAAGTGCTAGAAAGGAGAGCCACACTTTATAATACCCACCACGATATAGAATGAATCCAACCGCCACAACAAAAATAAAGGTATGGAATTATGAAAATAAAATTTCAAACTCAAATCCTTGTCGTTGATTATCTCATGGACATCTTTTTATGGGAGCTGGGACGTCAGCTATATATATATATATATATATATATATATATATATATAGCAGTAGCGGAACGCGCAGTAGACCTGTTATTATGGAATATTGGAATGACTGTTTTTCAAGAATTGTCATTGGTGTTCAGGCAGTGTCTCAAAATTCAACACTGCATTTCTAGCTTCTACATTGCTCATGATTTAATGTACAAATCCCAAAACTCAACTCCATAGGAAGGTAAAACAGTTGATCTATACATTTCAATCTTTTTGTCTTTTTATTGGCATACTAAATATAATATAATCACAAGAATGTCTCAAATATTATATAGTACTGCAACTATTGCTGTCTTAACGAAATTACATTTTCTTGTTGCTGCCTTAACTCTTGTGTTCCTCATTGTCATTATTAGGCATAGAGGCACTGTTAAATACAGAAAATGGCAATGCCGGTTGAAGCTGACTACTTCCCTTCTGAGATGTCGAAGATGACAATCCATTGAAACAGCTTGATGCACATCCTTTCCCGTTCTGGGACAATGAATTGATGGAGAATGCCGATGTAGTCATGGTCTCGCCAAAGTTCAAATTCTGCCCGAAACAATTCTGATACCCGGCCCTTTGGTTTCTATTGTTTGCATTTGCAGTACCTCCACCTCCAATCATTGATGAAATAGCCGTGGCGATTACTGTTCGAAAACTTGGATCCGACGCTATTGCCTTTGTTAAGGTATCTGTTAAAACCTGTTGAGAAGCTGCGGCCTGGTGGTTCTTCTCCATGAATGATTGATATAATTGTTGATGATTATAGGATCGTGTGCCATAATTATGGAGCCCGTTTCCCCATATTGGGGGTAGAGAGTTGGGTTCGGTGGAAGAAAAGTTGAGACTTGTTGAGGGATATCTTGAGGTTGAACTGAAGCTTGAAGAGAACCTACCGAAAGGAGTAGTTGAAGTAGAGGGAGAGGTGGTAAGGTCTAAAGTAATTGTTGGGAACGCTGGCGAGGAAGAATTTGGAAAATAGATTTGCTTTGCTCTCAAATGATCGTGAAGACTAAAGCTTAATCCGTTGAGTTCAGTACGAGCAGAGGTCGCATTGATATGGGAACCAAGGCCTTGCTGAGAGGTTGAAGAGCCAGATAATAACATCGAAGCAGCTGCCGAGGTGGTAGAAGCCATGGCTGTGGCTGAAACTGGAAGTGGGTGGTTATGTGTTCCTTCATAGGTAGTGATCAAGATCGACGTGTCCTCAGCACATCTTTGCACCTGAAATCATGTTTGAAAAATTGTTCAGATAATCTCTTCATGTCTAGAAAAGGAACTCCTATAATTGTACGTAACATAATACAAATAACGACTCGAAAACTTGAGGAAACCTCAAGTACAGTGTAGGCGTTATGTTAACGAAGGGTTTTTACCTGTTTTCTTACTGGACATAATGGTGCAACAGTGCAACGATAATATGCTCGTGGGCATGGATTTCCTTTGGAAATTTTCTGTCCATATTTCCTCCACTGGCATCCATCAATCATCTGTACGTAGTGTTCACAGCACGGAATTTAGAAATTAAACGCCACAGATATTGAAAATCAATTCAAATTAATGAAAAGTTAAGGAAAGTTTAGATCAATTGATCCATATTACTATACTACTTACTGTGGGTGTCTCACATCTTACTCTCACACAAACCCTGGCTCTTTTCGCTTGGCTTTGTTGTGCAGCCTCATCATGATCTCCATTTCTTTTTGGAATAACCTTGCTTGGTGGCCATGTTTCTCCAGCTTCTTCCTTCGGTTCTTCTACACTTTCTGCGGGGCTTGGATTTGACACAGTTTCTGTGGATGTCAGAATCTTGGAATCCAAACCAAGAGTCAAGTTAGCCTTCAACTCTTCATTTTCCCTACTTTTGGCAGAGTTTGTGGACTTGTCTTCCTTTTTAGGCTCGCTTGGACTTCTTCCAAGGCAAAGTGACACCAGCTCATTAGATTCTTCAGTTTCATCATGGGATGGGGCTGAATCTGTAGATTGCTTAGAACTAGTTTCTTGCTGAAGAATGTCGAAAAAGCGCAACTGGAGAGACTGGTAATCTTTCTCAATTCGCTCCAGCATCATCTTTAATCTGTGATTTTCTTCTCTCACATCACCCATTTCGCTTTTGGCAGATTCAATTACTTCCTCCTGATCAAAAAAGAAAGTAAAAGGTTCATCAGAGAAGGATTTTTGTCAACCATAAAATTAGATCAAGAAATTAAGAAGATATACTTCTATCAAAACAATTAGGAAACTATATAGAGTAATTAATACATAAATTCCTATATGCTTCTCAAAAAAGAAAGAAAAAATCCCGAGCGTCTGTAAGGTATAAACTAAGCAGCAATTATCAACTTGGTCGGTCCACCGTATGAGTTTTATGTATTCTACACACACATATATATGAAAGAGATCTGATAATCATAAAAGAAACAAACCAGATAATAAGTAAAAGAAAACATAAACCACACTTTCTTATGATCTGCTAATAAGTAAAAGACATCAACAGGGTTGTTTGTCAATCTAAGGCCTCGAACTTCTCTCTCTCTCTTTCTTTTTGTAATACACCACTTTGCTAATGCTTGACCCCTCATTGCTGGATGAAGATGGCTTCATTTTGTAGATCTTGCAATTCTCCTCTAGTTCTAACCTAACCATTTGACAGTCATTAACATGTATGGATGTATTATCCTAGGCCGTTGACTTTTAAAATCATCAGAAAGAGGAAAATTCTGAACATGGAAAATTATTCTGGAGATTGATCACATGCATAATACATTTCAATATAGATAACATGAAAGCATCAAGTTCAGTTGATTTGGTAAGCATATGATCGTTCATTAATATTCAAAAAAAGTGATCATAGAAACTTTGTAAATTAAGTACCTTCTTAGCCTCTTGACTGCTGCCTGAATCTTCACGGCTAGTCAATCCAAATTGCACCGCCCTTTCTTCTATAGCTGCAGCACCGGAACTAGACATTTCGAAAAACACCCTTTTCAGTAAGCCTCTCTTGCCTTTGATTTTCTAACTATGTGTTTTTGCAGATCGTTTCTTCTTTATGAGCTTCTCCTTAAATATAAATATGAATATCCTTGCGTTTGCCGACTTTAATGTATGCACATTCGTAGTATATATCTGTAATTTTATCCGGTTATTGCGCAGCTACACAAAAAAATGTCAACACCCCAAACTCATTAATTTGTTTGATTATTATAATGACATAAGAGTAAACAAATATACGCAGAATTCAACTTCAACGTTTTCACAGTTAAGACCTTGCTGAGAAGACAACAGATTTTTTACGAGAGATAGAGCTAAATTATCGGCAGCTGCCAGTACTCTCTTTGAAGCTTCGTACAAAGAGAAGACTTTCACATTGCTAACGGTCAATGTCTATGCTACTACTGACGTCTTAGATCCGGAGGCCGGTGAGGGGTCAGCCTCTAATGATGCAGCTGCCTGTCGTATATATATATTATAGTTGTCAAGTTCCTGGTCAATGCGCGTGTTTAACGCGGTGTCTCTGAGACATATTGCTGCTCATGACATTGACCTTGTTGGTGATAATTCGTATTATTCATTATATATACACACACAAACAACTTGCAATATATTACATCATGCGATCAACTACAAGACTTGCCTTGCGACTGTCCCGAGTTCGATCCTCAAAAATACCAGCCTGTCACCCCTGCGATGCCTTACCTGCCTACTGGGCTTGCAAGATGTTCAGTAGGCCCGAGGATTAGTCGTGGTGCGCGTAAGCTGGTCCGGGCACCCCGGTTTATCAAAAAAAAAAAAATTGCATCATGCAGTTCAAAACACAAGGTATCGTATAGATTAAGGTATTTTTTTTAAAATGTTGCTTGTATACGTCGATTGATTGATCAGAAAGTGTGCTACAAATGTAAGATTGTTTAGGGAGCTAAAAGAAGTAATATGTTCTCTTAACCCAAAAAAATGTAAAAAAATCAACTTTTCAACTTTCTAATACGATTTATTTATTTAAAAGTCAGAGCTCTCAATTTTATTTTATTTCTGTATATTTAAATATAAGTATCTTGTTCCACGGTGGAACTAATCAATTAATAGATAATTAATTCACATCTAAATTGATGTGCTAGGGGGAGACTTTTTTCTTGCAGCGCTTATGATTTTGATGATGGTTTCAAATTAACTTTTATGTAAAATATATATTTGAAATTAATGTTTGTATAGGTTTTGCTGAATTGTTTTTTAATTAGAAAAATAAGGTGTTAAGATAAGACTATTTCACCATCAAGACTTTAATTTTTATTAAAAACTAATTATTTCAATCTAAAAACCTACATTATAAAATGGCGTTATAATAACAATGCTTCTATATTAACTCTTTAATAAATCAAGCTCATCTAGCAAAAATCTTAATTCAAAACTCACTTTATAGGACGGTTAGTGTTGAAATAGAAAAAAGTTTTCAAATAAAAAAGTCATTTGGGTTGAGAATACTTATTTAACCAGTTAATTAAAATTATTATTAAACTAGCATTTAGAATTCTTGGTAAAATATAATAATTTGAGCTTATAACATTCCTATAGTCATGTATTCAAAATTATGTATTTACTTTGAATATAAATGGAGGTTCAAATTGTAATAGCGCCAAATTTGAAAAATTTATTCCAACAACCATATACAATAAATTATAATAAATTATGAATCTTTTTTTTTTAATCAAAATTTTGACATAATTTTCTTTGTATTTATAATATCCCAAATTATTGACTAAATCTATACTCTAAAAAAAAAAGATTTCATACTTGATTCAATCATCCTAAATCACCTTACCACATCCATAACATAATCCATACTTTCTCAAGCATCATTAAGCTTATTTCCTTCTATATTTTCTTCCACAATCCATATATCAACTTATTAATTTAACAATTTATTACTTCTCGTTTCACTATGTATTTCCTTTTATTAGATTCATTGTATATATATTTAAATTGTTTAGGATAACAATCATTGATCTCAATCACTCATAACCTGATTTAACCTGATTAATACCCAATAATGATTCTAATTTATATCCAAGACCCATTTAAATCAAGATATGCTAATACCATATCCTGGTATAACTAACTTTCAATATTTCATGTAGTGTCAAAACAAGTGTAACTTCATTGGTATCATTAACCTCCATACCCTGAAATCGCTAATCAAGTTATGAATATTGATATCAACATATCCTCATTGATATCTTTAGTTTATATGATCTGGAAGATAACTCAACACCATGTTAATGTCGATATCAACATAATCATATTAATATCATCATTAACCTTCATGGTCTGGTAGGCTATTCAAGTCCTTGTTAATACCGATACCAACTTAATCTTGTAGATATCATTAGCTCTTATAGTCTGATAGACTAATCAAGTCCATTCAACATATTCCTTTCCTTCCTTAAGGTTAAATGCCAATGTCAATAAAATTCTATTGACATCATTAGCCTCTATAACCATAAATAGTGATGCTCTCTCATTTCCACTTAAAATCATAAACGACTATAATTTTGCAATAGGTATCTGATGGTTGGACCTTCACTTGTTGACAAACTCTATATTTTACTATACATTTTGCTATTTCCCTCTTCATAGTAGGTCATCAGTAGCATTGTTTCAGATCTTCATACATTTTAGTGCTTCCAAGATGCATTATAAACCTAGATTCATGAGTCTCCCTCAATATCTCCTTTTCAAGGGCTTTATTCTCTGGCATGTCAATTCTTCTACCCATGGCCATTAGTCCTTCATTCAAAACTTAGAATAGGGTTGCAACCTCTTGATTCACCTTCCTCCTAATCTTCTATACTTATCGATCTAACCATTATGCTTTAAATATCTTATCTCGAATCAAAAAACATACTTTAATATGAGTTAATAAAGTACCTTCTACAAATTTTTATGATACACCCTTCTTTTGAGGCATAATGGTTAGATCAAATAGGATATACACCAACATAGTATTTAACAATAAAGTACCTTCTACAAAAATAGTGCATCTCTCACATCCTCTTGATTCATATGATACACACTCCCTTAGGTCCTCTTCTTTTGTAACTTGGGTTTGCCTTTATTGGCACTAGCTTCAAGTTTCACAGTTTTATCCATTGTAATTGATGATTATTGACTTTAAGTAGAAGCCCTTTATCCTTAAGCACCCTCTATCACCCTATGAGGACATTCTTTATTCATATGGGTGGTTTCCTCATATTATTAACATCTTATCATAAGATAAACAAAATCTCTCTATATATGTCCTTCACTCTTGCAAATAAAACACCTTCTAAGGGTGGCTGAACAATCCCTATGGTGTCTCTGATTGCACCTAGAATACAATGGGTATGTGGGCTCCTGCTGCTTCATAGACCTAACATAATTAGCCACCTTTGACCAACTATGACCTCCAAAATATATAAATGCCATAATCTCCCACCTAGGGTACAATTCTTTCTCCTCTTCAAAAATTGACTGGCTATCTAACTATTTTCCCCTTCTTTAAGAGGGGATGTCTACTCGTGGAAAATGCAAAATCCTTTCTCTTTGCTAAAACAAACAGTCCCTAATTGGCCTTTTCTTTTTGGTCATCTTTGATCACCCTCTCAATAGTTAGTGTAATTTGTACCAACTCTTTTCAAATCCTGTCGGAGCCCATCTTGTAATCTCTCTGTGCAATGTCACCCAATAAAGAGGTATGTAAAGGAAAAAGTAGATAAATCTTGAAATCTCCTTTCATATTCCAATACTACAATGTCTCTTTGTTTCAGAGCAAAAAAATCATGTTCTTTGTCTCTCTTATGCTGCTAGGAGTAATGTCTCTTCTTATACTCCTTATTCAAATCCTTCTAAGTGAGAACCTCTCTGTACCTCTTTTCTTAAATTGTGTCCTACCAAGAGTGGGCACTTTCTATGAGTAGATGAATCACACAATTCACCTACAACTCCTTTGGAATTGATATATGAGAGATCAGCCTCTTTTCCTTCCTCAACCAATGCCCAGCTACTTCAGCATATTCCTTACCCAAATAAGATACACATATAAACTTCTTCACACCTTTCATCCATTAAATTAGAATAATAGTTTTTTCAACCCTTGGTGCTACACTAAAAGCTTCCATCATCCCTATTATCACTACCCTAATTGGTTGTTCTATAAAAGCTGGTTCAGAGTATGGTGTAGGTGTAACAACTAGTGTTAGTTTTAGGGGGTCTTTTTGTTGGCCCCTACCTAATTGATCCCTCAGACTATAACATCTCTACTCGTAATGATACAAATATCATCTCGTTGTCTGGCTGACTCCCCCTAATTTTTTTTAAGGAGGGATGTAGAAGGTATCTGTGAAGTGATATCTACTAATAGATCATTCTCTTGATCCTTCTGATACTAAAAATCCCAATCTATTTACTAAACTAAGGACGGATTAGCATTAGCCCCTTGTGTGGTGCAAATCATCCTACAACACAAATTAGGTTTATATTAATGCTTTTATTCCCTGAATAATGACCATTGCTCTAATACCAACTATAACAATCTCAATTTTGAAAAATTTATTCCAACAACCATTTATAGTAAATTAAAAAAAAAACATTTCTATTTTTCTACCAAATTTTTTCCAAAGTTTCCTCTATATTTATAGCATCCTAAGTTATTGACTAAACCTATACACTTAAAAAAAATATTTTTCATACTTGATCCAGTCATCCTGGATACATCATACCACATCCATGACACAATTCATAATTTATCAAGCATCATAAAGTTGGTTTCCTTTTTTGTTTCCACAAATCATATATCAACTTATTAATTTAGATCTTAATAAATAAAGGACAATTTATTACTTCTTATTGCATTATACTATTTCCTACCATTAAATTCGTTGTACACACATTTAAATTTTCGAGGAAAACAATAAATGATCTCCATTACTCATAACCTAATTTAACTCAATTAATAACGATAATATAAAGAATTGGTTTGGGAATAAAACCCTTAACCATATATGTGTGTGTATGAGTGTGTCATTGGATGATTGGTTTGAGATCAATATTAAGGAATTAGAATTTGTAAATACCATGTTTCCATTCCATGTACATACTACTTAAACAACTTTTTCTCGTAGAACTAACCTTAGCAAATGGACATCACATCTCTTAGATGAGGCATTGTGCAAGTTTTTTCCGGGGAAAATAAAGGTTGACCAACTCAGGATCGACAAGGTAGAATGAATGCCAAAATTAGTTTATTATTTGTTCTCATGAAAAATACACTTTGATCTACCTAAAGAAACCTTACTTAGAGGAATAAAGCTTCGTGTGGTGAACCAATAAGAAGATGTATTGTTAGAAAAATATAAAATTATGCTTGATAACCTTTATTTTGCACACAAAAGAAGGTTATGGAAAATGTTTAATAATGCTCTTATCGCTTACTAAAACACTACAAATATTTATTATGATATATTTTGTTCAGTAAAACTTACTTTTTAAGCTTTGGTTCTAGTAATATGTAGATTACTAGATTAAGATTAATTTAGAAGTATATTTTCAAGTTATATACAATTGATATTGAAGACCTATGTATCCTTTGCAAACCAAATATAGAAGAAAACAACAAAGTTTTTAATTGCTAAAATGAGTGTTTAAAAATATCAGTTTAAGGAAAGGTTTGTTGAAATTAAAAAAGGTTTTTCATATAAAAAAATATTTGTGTTAAAAATCCTTGTTTAACTAGTTAAATAAAATTCTTATTGAAATAGTATTTAGAATCGTTGTTGAAATAAGATAGTTTGACATGTTCGCAAAGTTATGCTTGTGTTTTGAATATCAATAAAAAGAGGAGGGGGGTTGAAATACTTTGTGTTGCTATTTTTATTAATAAAATTACTATAGACCAGAATTGGGCAAATTTCCTAATATTCAAAACTATTCTAGTGATTTTTAATTCAGCCATAAGCTCTTCACTAGGTTGTATCTCTCGGTAGCCAACTCTTTCAAGAGTTTGAATAACTCTTTCAGCCGTGCCCCGACTAAGAAGGAGCAATTCATTTCTTAATGATTTCATTGCCTTAATGCACACCCCATGAATTAATTAGTTTTTGATGATTTTTAACGAGTTTCAACTCTTTCAGTCCATGTATTTGGCGTACAAAGTTCCACGACTTTTAATAATTGGTCTGAACATGTTCAACTTACATCATATTGAATTTGATATTTAGTTAAATTAATTTAAAACGACCAGTTAGGGCTATGAGATGACTGTTGGTTTAATTAATAATATCTCCATGCATGTTGTATGATTTAATTCTTAAATTATCTGGAGCATTTAAATTAAAAAATAAACTAGCCGATTTCAAATTAAGTTTTAAGGTCAGATCGATTGTCATGATGATGAAGGGTTTGCAATAAGCAGTGGTTATCTCCATTGCTCAACAATTTCCACACTTTTAAGATAAAAATATCTTACAATAATGTGTTTTCAACTCCCATACACGTAAACAATAATGTGAACCATGTCCGTTTTATTGCCCCACTTACAAGTATTCTATTGGTAAAAAAAATATGTAATATAAATTATATTTTGGGATCTTATCTAGCTAGTAGTTTAAATTATTGGATTGAGATAATTTTTTAATATAGTATCAGAGTCTTGATGATCAAGCGGTCACAAGTTTGAATCTTACCATCCTTATTTATTTGATAAAAATTAAGCACAAGATAATATAAGTTTGTACCAGTTTCAAGCTCAAAGGGCTTTCACTTGAGAGGATATGTTATAAAATAATATAAATTATATTATAGAACCTCATTTAACAGTTTAAGTTATTGGATTGAGATAATTCTTTAACAGTATGATTTGCCAACATGCACCCAAAAAAAAAAAAAACTTTGCCATTTAAAAGATGAACAAAGGAACCATTAAGTCTCTTTTTATTATTAAATCTCATGTTTAAATCAGAAAGTGGAAGTGGCATGGGTTTTTGAAGTCCAAAGAATATATAGTTTTTTTTTTTTTTGTCATTTGCATACTCTAAAAGCCTCGTTGAATTTTTTTTTTTTAAAAAAAAAAAAAAAAGAGAGGGATTTCTTAAGAAATAAAATATAGCATTAGGTTTCATGATCAAGACTTGGGTCCTGCATAAGGTATTAGGTAAGTATGAGATCATGATGGTCAATGCCAATGCATAGAATAGCAGCTCTTAACTTGGAAACAAGAACGGGATGATAGGTTCGACGTGTCATTGCACTTCTATCATTAAAATCCGAGCTATTGACCTGGGAGTTTTTTTTTTCTTAAGGGTAAAACTTAAAAAATACACAATTTCAATCTTATCGTAAAATAAAATTTAGTATCATTATCAAATTAGATAGTTGGCTTGTAATACATCACCAGCCGAGTTAAATTTTTTCTAATATAAAATAGAATATTCAAACTATGATAGCTAGAATCAATTCAAGTTAATTTAATCAATACCTAACTGAAAATATAACATTAAAATAACTCCATAAAAAAAAAATATTTAACCTTTTAAAACTAACAAACAAATCTAGATCAACCCAAAATTAAAAAATAAAAAAAAACCATAAAAAACCTCAAATACCCTTAAAATAATGCATAGTTTTTTTGAAAAGCAATTTCATAACTTCACTATTCTAAAACAAATACCCCTACCCCCGCAGAAATTTAATAATTTTTTGCTTTTAAGAGTACCACTATAATTTCATACCTTTATTTTGTTAAGAATTTAACCATTTTTAAAAAATAAAATTAATATAAAAATAATTTGAATGTAAAATTAATAATATCCCAATAATAATTCATAATCCCATTTTCCAAGAGTTTCTTCTAGGACAACCTTAAACAGTATTTCTTATGGCAATAAAAAATGTAAGAAGGGTGCGGTGGTACCGGTTCAGCGGGCTGTGAAGACACCAAGTATTTTTTAGTCTTCCAAGTTGCTAATAGAAGACTTTTTGGCCAAGTTGTGATTAGACTATTTCAACAGGTCAATGATTTAGATTAGTCTATTGCATTGAATTCAATATATTTTAATATGCAGGCATTGTGTCATTAATTGCGAGTCGAATCTATGATTTTTTTAATTATTTGTTTATGGAAAAATATTTGAAATGGTATTTGGGAAATGATTGGTCCTCGTATATATATAACTTTATATTAAATATATATTTAGCTATTTAACTGATTCTTACATACACGTAAACAAGACGTGAGAAATTGGACTGGTATAGGTGGGAATTAGCTATTTAACTGTTGCTTTTGTTGCAGGTGGGATATTTATTTTTTAAGAAAATAAATATGTAGGCTTTTTAAATAATATGTTTTTTAAGTAAAAACTAAACATATTTAACCAAGGATAAAATTAAAAAGTTGAGAGTAGAATGTAAATATCATATCTCGAAAACAGCTCATATGCTGAATTATATTTAATAATTTTTTTTTTGAACCAATATTTTAAAACATTAATAAAAAAATTCAGGAAAAAGAAATGCCTTCTGATATTAGAAAAAAAAAAGTATTGAGAACTTATTAAACTAAGTAAAAATGAAATCATATTCTATTATGAAATCATAAAAATTTGTTTAAAAATATAGAAGTTTAAAGAAAGAAATAGCTAATTAAAAAAATCAATTAAAAACCAACATTAAATGATGAAATTGAAAGAAAGCAATGTAAAAAAATGTTTGCATGCTTAGGCTAAGTTTTATTTTTATTTTCTTTTTCCATGAACGAACAACTATCATCTGCCTACTTATTTTTTTATATAAATAAATAAATATGTTACTACTAACCTAGTCTTAAGTGACCAAAGAGCACATGAAATTCAAACCATGGATATTTTTAACCAAAAAACTCAATTAACTGCCCAAAAAACCCTAAAACATCAAGAATACACCCTACACACATTGACAAACATATCAATTACCTCAAATAACCCATAAACTACCAAAAATACCCAAAATGAAAATATTTCTTAAGTTTAGATCTACCTTAAATTGGTTATCAACTTAGTCCTATAAGAGAAAAATCACAAGAAAAAAATTAGGAACAAATAAAAAGGATATTGTAACAATCATAGTGCCTTGTATTTATGTGAATAGTTGTGTGGTGAATTGTGTTCTCATCACATAATTTAAAAAAATTATATTAATATTAAGTCTTTTATAATGTTATGGAGTAAAGTTTAGTTGTAGAGTTTGTAAAAACTTTTTATAAAACAAAAAAAATATGAAAATGAATAGAATAGATTGAATAGACATAATGTGACTCTCTCTCTCTCTCTCTCTCTCTATATATATATATATATATATATATATATATATGTGTGTGTGTGTGTGTGTATATATCAGTTTAAGGAAGGTATAAATCAATTAGCATTTCTTTTATGTTTTTTTTAAAGTTATCTAGATGTTACTGAAGTGTTTTCTAGTATATAAAAAAGTAAATTATATGGAGGTTCAACTAATATGACTGAGTTAATTTGATTGGTTTAAAAACAATTTAAAAACTGTTAAAAATATAATTTGACTAAAAAAATTTAAAATGAAATATTTTTTTTAAAAAAATATTTGAATAAAAACATATTGAATCAACTCAAGTTAACCTATCAAATCCACAACACAAATCATGATACCAAAAGAATCTCAGAGAACGAAAATCAAACCTAATATGAAACCTAAATCCTAATTAAACTAATATCAAAAGATGAGATAAGAAAAAAATAAAATAAAAAAACTCAGTTAAAAAAGAGACTGAAAAACAAACTCGAGTCCACACAGGTTAACCTATCAAAGCTGCAACCTAGGTTATGTCACTAGGATAACTCCATAGAAAGCAAATCGAAAATAAATTATGAAACTCAATTCTCAATCTATCTAATATTGAAGGATGAAATTAAAAAAAATCAATTAAAAAAAAAACTTGAGTCAACTCAGGTTAACCAACCAAACTCGTGATCTAGGTAATGAGATTGGAATGAACTTGTAAAAAGCAAAAAAAAATAAAAAAAATTAAAGCCTAATTACAAATCAACCAAATATTGAAAGATGAAATTGAGAAAAAAAAATATGAAAAAAAAGGGACAAAACAAAATTGAGTTAACCCGTAACTTAGGATAAGAAATCTCAATATTAAAGAATGAAATTAAAATAGATAAAAAAAAAATTAACTCAAATCAACCTAATTTAATTCACCAAATCCGTGACCTGAGTTATGAAACAGGGATAACTTTAAATTATGAAGCATAATTTCAAATCAACTAAATATTGAAAGATGAAATTAAAAAAAAAAAACAAATTGAAAAATAACAAAAGAATTTGACCTGAAGTAACCAACATTCACTTTGTATGTTTCTGGAAAATGGGTGAAACAAGCAATTCTTGTTTTTTATCAGTGGAAAGAGGGAATGAGAGTCGCTACATACTATTTTAATCATTAAGAACCCTAATTGATCTCAAAAATCAAGCACGGAGACTTGTTACGTAAAAAGAATGTATTAGCACCCCAAATACATCATATTTAAGGTAAGCTGTATTGTTTAATTATCTGATATAAACTCATCTGTTATTTTTCTTTCTAATTGCTGGTCAGTCTAACATTTAAGAAAGTCCTCAGTAAAAAAATCTTTATCTTATTGGGTAAAACCTGACTGTTAATGTTATTGATAGCTAATTTAATGTAAGTAATGTTAATGTTCCTAAATACGATATTGTTCATCATGATCAAATGAAATGAATAACATTATTAAATGATATTTGACTTGCACTAAACATAAAGTAAATTTCATTATTTAAACCTATCATGACATCAACATAAAATCCATAAAATATCATTCATTATATCTAACAAAGCCCAAAACAAAATCCATCATATCCATACATTGGCCTTGTATATACTTCATTTAATGCAACTAGTTTGAGTTAAGTGATGAGATGATAAAGTTTCCAACACCAGCCTGTAATTTCAAATGGAATTAATTATTGGCGGAACAATTACTTACACTAAATTAAACATACTTATGTTATTAAAAAAAAAAAAACAATAAGTAAACCCTTCTATATGTTTGAGCCAAGGTTTAATGGATGGACTAGTAACTCTACTAATACCTTTTGCATCTCTCTCACAACCTCTATCAACTCTTCCACCATTTTTGCAAGCTCTCCCACCATCCTCCTTCAACTTTCCCATCCCCTCTTCTATGATATTTTTCAACTATCTCACCACCCTCTTCCATCTTTCTTACCATCTATACTAGTTCTCTCACCCTTGCTAGCACCTCTAAAACTCCTGCCAACACCATTTGCCCTACCAATACCACTAAAACCCATGCCAAAACCATTTGAACTCTATCATCACTAGAATTGATAGCACCACTAAAAACCATGCAAGAATCACTTAAACCTCCAGGTTTTGTATTAATAAATCCTTTAAGTTATGTTGCATCATCTCTTTGACATGTCCTTGAATGATGGCCATATTGTTTGCAAATATTACACCTAAATGTAGATGGCATTTTCCTTATATTAGAAGGTTAATCTTCACCTTGTTCCTTACATAGACATTTCTTTTCAAGTTAAGAGGCAGAACAATGACATCCAATTCTTGAGGATCTAGATCTACTTCTAGTAATGGGTGCACCACCTTAGGGTATATCTTCCTATAAGTTCTAACCGTGTAATATACACCACACATGTCTTTAATATGAAGTATTTTATGATGCACTCAAGGGACCATATATATGTAAGGAATGTTTTTCTTTATCCATTCACCATATAAACACTTTTTTTTTTTATCCAAATCAATAAAATCTTTTGATTGTCCTTTAAAAACTTGATATTCATTTACACTAGCTGGAATCATCCTAAAATATCTATACTTCTTAATAAACATATTCAAGAACTTCCCAACATAAAGTGTGGTATGTATTTCCCAACTTACAACCTAATCAAATATTGTATGAAACCTAGATATAAGCTTCAACCTAATCTTTTTTAGTATTAAAAATAATTGGCATGCTCCTATATTTAACAACCTAACAATTAAAAGGCTCAACCAAATTGTTTGTTACATTTTCCATATTAATTTCAGGATCAAATAAATGTCTCACGTATATTTAAACATGGATGTTATTCAACCAACCTAGAGTTGTTTTTTGTCTACATGTCCAATATCTTTCAAATAAGCCTCAAATTGAAGATTTGTATAGGCTTTCACTATATCTAAAATATAATTTTCATCTCCAAATCATGAAACCTTTTTTGTTTTTTAGTTTAAAAAATATATGTATAACCATAAAAGTCTTTTACCAAGAACAAGAGAAGCATAAATCATGCACTCATAACTAGTACTAGTGTATGTAGCTCCAACCTTTTCTTTGTTATTAATGTATCTCTTAATTTGATACTAATGCTTCACTTCATATTGTTTCAAAAGGTCACTAAAATGATTAGCATTCCTAAATATCTGGCATTCCTTAAACTTTATTGATCCATCAACTCCCACTTCAAATATTGGATCAACATTCTACTTTTTTTCTTCTTCCTAACCATTCCATTTTTACCTCCAACTTCCACACAACTACTATTTGATTTTACACTACCTTCAACATAAAAATCATCCTCATCATAACTTTCACTCATTCTATGATTTTGAACCATTATATAAACTTTTACCAAAACCTAAATCACCTTTTAAGCTCTCAATCCATTCATCATTTACTTTATTAACAAATTCAAATCCTTCCTCATCAGAAGGAATATTATCATCATTTTCCTCCTTATTATCATTGTCATAACCCAATTTTGGACCCCCAAGTTTTTTTATTAAAAAGAAATACATATTTTTGTTCCAAAAATAAAATATAAAATCCGAAAATATTTTCAGGATAAGGAGATAGACCTTCACTTACAACAAACTAAAATGCTAAATGAATAGCCAGATTGAGATATTTTGACAAGATAGGATGAAGAAAGAAAGAAAATTGAGGCTGAAATCCAAACTTAACCAAAATTAAAAGAATTAATTAAGTTTAAGGACTTAATTAAACTTTTAATGAGTTTTATGGATTTAATTAAGGATTGAATTAATGAAAAATCAAGTTTGGAGGTCTAATTTGGATCAATACATAAAGTTTGGAAGATTTGGGATATAATGAAACTTTGGAAGGCCAAATTAGTGAAATCAGGGGTTCAATCGGAAGAAATTTGAAGTTTGAAGCCTATGTGAGGGCAAAATTGAAAAAAAATCCAGACTAAAGTTCTTTCTTCAAAAGGTGCATAAACATTTTCAAGAGCTGAATTGAAGAAATCAAAGTTTAAGGCTTAATTAGGGACTAAAATGAACAAATTAAAAAACAAGGGTTACTTTGTAAAAGGCATCATACTTGAGGGATCTTAATTTATGTTTGACAAGGGCCTAATTGCATAAAATTAATCGATTTCATCTTAATTAATAATGTTTGAGATTAGATTGAAACAATAGGGACCATATTGAAATTTATCAAAATTCTAATTAGAAAAACCTAATTTTTAGGGTTTAAGCAGATGACATGTCACTTTCTTTTAATAAAGAGATTGAGTGACACATCGTTTATCCCTATTTTATTGTCTTCCTCAACCAAAAAGGTTGGTCAAGTTTCTACATTCAAATGAATGAATGTGGCATCTTTAACCATCTTATGGACTCCAACCACCACTATTCAACAAAGGAGTTTTCTCTTTATAAGGTTGTGACACTCTTGTTCTATATTTGTACTCGACCTGTCATATGGAAGCTCTCAACTTTTGATCTCAAAGTAGACTTGTCTGATTCAATCGAATTTGGTAGCGTTACACCCAATTTTGGATTGATGGTGAGAAAGCTACAGGCCACCAAATCAATCATGGTTTGATCCCAGTTGAAGAATGACACTCCATCTACATGATCTATAGATTGATTGGCTTCAATAACCTCTTATATGCCATTGTTAAGTCATGGAAAGGGCACCTCTAATATGTCATTTTTGGCCAAGTTTTAGTTATGAAGTTCTTAATTTTTTTTTTTTGAAGCTCCAAAAGTTTGTTAAACATCTAGAGAGTAGGAAAAACAAGAATATGAAAGAAGAATTGTTTCCTAACAAGGAAAAAAAAGCAAAAATAATAAGAAAGAATCTCTTATAATCTAGTTATGAAAAACCACCTTAAACCCCACAAATGGTTTTACAGCTACCTGTCTTTTAAGGCTATAAAAGAAAAGGAAGTCATAGAGTGAAAAGAAGGAATCATAGAAAAAAGGACACGAAAAACTTAGAAGATTAGATTATCAAAAGTCTCTTGATAGAAAGGTTATGAAAGATTGATAAGAACGGAGAGAGAGAGAGAGAGAGAGAGAGAGAGAGAGAAAGAGAAAGTAGAAGGTAGAGCTTTTAAGTCCAAAAGTAAAAACGGAGTTACGAGGTACAGAGCTCCAAATCAAATATGGCATGTTCCTAATGATAAATTTGCATCCCCTCTACATGATTCAAGTCCATGAAAGGTGTATTGACATTCCAAGCTTCACAATGGTTTTTTTAAACTACCCTACCTAGTCAGCCATGACTGAAGAAGAAAATACCCATAATAGAATTAGTTTGGGAATTGTTTTCTTTAGTAAGGATTTAGTTTAAAGGGAAAGAAAAAATCATAACCTTCAAGAATATGTTATAAAGGAAAAGGAGGTCATAACCACCTAGTTTCTAAGAACAAAAACCATGATTTTGTAACCTGCTGGTTTAGCTTGGCTTATAAAATAAAGTTGTTTTGGGAGAGGAAAAAGGATTATAGAGAGAACCAAGAGAAATACAAGAGGTTGTATAGTAAAAATACCAAAAAACAAATAGTGTTCAAAGATGAAAAGAAAAAAGAACTTGCAAATTAAAGATTAGAAGTTGAAAACATCAAGGATCTGCAGCTTGAAGAATGAGCAAGAATTTCCAAACCAAAAGGCATCATTAATTGAAGAAGGTATACCTTGAAATTTTATACGAAGGTATAGCTCAATGAGCACATCTCTCCTTCAATTTGTGTTGCATTGTGATTGTTTAGTGTTTATTTATGATGATTATATTTTATTTTCAAATGCAATGTATATTTTGTTTATTTTTTATAAGACAAATTTAGTTGTTAAAGAAAATGATATGAATGATTCTAAAAAAGTAAATTTACGATGTTTTAAATGTGTGTTTGATGTTGTTATAATTGTTATTATATGATGTTAGTTGATTGTTATAAAGTAAACAAAGAAGTTTGGATATTCAGTCACTTGGATTTGATTTTCATTTTGATTGCATGAAGGATTATAAAAACTATGTCTTTCAGCTAATTTTCTAGGTATATTATTCATCTTTAACATGAAATGTTCAATGTTTGGCTTAATTGGAAATAATTTTAGTTCAATGTAGCAATGTTAGAGTCGAAGAATATCCTTTTGAAGCAAACTGACACCTGTGGAGAGAGTTCTGGCTACTTGAAGTTTCTACCTCTTCTCTCTTGGTTTACCCCTCTCTCTCTCTCTTTGCAAGTGTTTAATGTCGCTTGCCCTTACTGTGGTGCTTGTCAAGAGGGAACTTCAAGCTATCAATTTCTTCTAAGCTACTATCATTGATGGATCATGGTGTGAAAACTAGATGATGAAGAAGAATGAAGAGCTGTTTTATTAATTTCTCTTGACACAGTAATGTTTACATCAAGTATAAATATATACAAACGTGTGCCTAGAAACTAGGAGCCACAAGTGATTGAATCCAACTCAATCAGTTCATCTACACCAGGTAGAATTGTAGCAGATTGACTGCAACAACAGATCAACATCTTCTTATCTATAACAGATCAACTTCAGCTTATCTTCTCAACACTCCCCTTCAAGTTGGAGCATGAATGTTGAGAATGCTCAACTTGCTTGTTAATTTCTTAAAATTGTCTCCTTCTAAAGCCTTAATGAATATATCTGCTAATTGAAGATGAGAGGGAAACAATTGTGTAACAATTTGACCGGCTTGAATCTTTTCTCTCACAACATGGCAATCTATTTCAATATGCTTTGTACGTTCATGATATACCGGATTTGCAGCAATATGAAGTGCAGCTTGATTGTCACAGAATAAGGTAATTGGTGCATACCTGTAGATCTTTAAACAGACATATAAGCCATGTGAGTTAACATGTTGTGGTAGCCATGGACCTATACTCAGCTTCAGCAGATGACCTGGAGACTATTTTCTATTTACTTGTCTTCCAAAAGATGAGAGAATCTCCAAGAAATACACAGTAACCAGATGTTGATCTTCTCGTCATAGGATAATTTACCCAATTAGCATCACAATAAGCTCTCAGTTGCAGAAAGCTACTGGAAGAAAATAATAAGCCGGGACCTGGGTTGTTATTTAAGTATCTCATTACACGAAGAGCAACATCCCAATGAGGTTTTCTTGGTGCATGCATAAATTGGCTTAAAATATTTACAAAATACACGATATATGGTCTAGTAATTGTAAGGTAGATTAATCGCCCTACCAATCTTTGGTAGTGTGAAGCATCATTCAATATCTCACCTTGGTCATTAGTGAGTTTCAGATTCTGCTTCATAGGAAAGTCAACAGGTTTAGCTCCAAGAAATCCAACATCGTCAAGAATTTCCAAGATGTATTTTCTCTGAGATATAACTATTCCAGCCTTTGATCTTCCCACTTCCAAGCCGAGAAAATATTTTAGCTTACCAAGATCTTTTATGTGGAATTGTTGTTGAAGAAAAAGCTTGAGATCTTAAATAGCCTAGTCATTGTTCCTAGTAATTATGATATCATCTATGTAGATAAGGACTATGGTTAGAGTAGACCCTTTCTTTCTTACACAAAGAGAGAATGATCTGAATGTGACTAAGAGAATCTAGCAATTTTGATGGCTTTTGAGAATTTAGAGAACCAGTTTTTGGGTGCTTGTTTGAGTCCATATAACGACCTGTGAAGCCGACATACAACCTTCTCCCCCTGTTGGCAAAGTCCTGGTGGTGGAGTCATATAAATTCCTCATGTAAGTCACCATGGAGGAAGGTATTATCAACATCCATCTGAAAAAGGGGCTAATTGCAGACAACTGCCAAGGCAACAAGGCAGTGAATGGTGGTCAACTTAGCAACTAGAGTTAAAGTTTCATGATAGTCCAAGCCTTTTGTTTGAGTGAATCCCTTGGCTACCAAGCATGCTTTATACCTTTCTACTGAGCCATCAGACTGGTATTTGATTCTAAACACCCATTTGCTGCCTATGGGGCGATAGTTTGGTGGTAATGAAACTAGAGACCATGTCTTCTGATTTTCAAGTGAGCTCAGTTCTCATTGCTTCACACCATTTAGGATCATTTAGTGCCTACTCATATGTTGTAGGTTTAGGAGTGTTAGTAATGGTGCTAGCATATAGCTGATGAGAAGGAGATAATGACTGATAGGAAATAAAGCTAGATAATGACTGATAGGAAATAAAGCTAGATAATGGATAATGAGTACCTGACTGTAAAGAGGATGACTTGGTTGTGGATGCAGAGAGTGGTGACATACCAACCTGGCCACAATGAAAATCTCGAAGAAGAACAAAGGATTGTCAAGGCCGTTCATTGCGACGTAATATAGGAGTAGGTGTGTTTGTTTGGAGTAAAGGAGAAAACTGCATTGGATTTGATGATGGTGGTGATGAGGATTTAAAGAAAGAAGGAGATAATGGAGTGGCAAGAGTCTCGGGTGGTAAAGGAGAAGAAGATAGTGTTTATGGGATTAGACTGTCATTGGACTCAGGGAATATGGGTGGCAAAGATGATTGTGGAGGAGAATTGTTTGAAATGTGGTTAAAAAAAAAGAAATGTGTTTTCATGAAAAATAACATCTCGACTAGTAAAAAACTGCCAAGTAGTGAGATCATAAATGCGATAGGCTTTTTTATTAGAAGTGTATCCAACAAAAATACATCAACGAGTTCTTGGTGAAAATTTGGTCAAAGGTTGTAAGTTAGTGGCATAAAATAGACAACCAAAAGCACGTAGATGTGTATATGTGGGTGATTTCTCGTATAAGAGTTCATATGGTGATTTGTGACTCAGAACTAGGGTGGGAAGACGATTTATAAGATAGGTGGCAGTAAGCAAACTCTCTCCCCAAAAGTTTAATGGTAAATTTGCTTGGAATCTTAAGGCACAACCAACATTGAGCAGGTGTCTATGTTTTCGTTCAACAACAACATTTTGTTGTGTGTATAGACATGAATTTTGAAGCAAAATTCCATGGGTAGAATGGAATGGCTTTAAAGAGATAAATTCCAGCCCATTATCACTTCGTATAATTTTAACTTGACAATTAAATTGGGTGTGAACAAAAGTGATGAATGATTTTAACAACCCTTGTGTTTCAAATTTGAATTTCATAAGAAAAATCCAGGTAAAACAAGTGTAGTCATCCACAATAGTTAAAAAATAATGTGCACCAGAGTATGTTTCAATCTTTTATGGACCCCAAATATCACAATGTATAAGATCAAAAATTTTGGTACTTTGAATTGAGCTTATGGGAAAAGATAACCTGGTTTGTTTTGCCAAAGGACAAACTTCACATGAATTTTGCAAATCATAAACAAAATATGGTATTAATTTTGACAGAAACTGAGAGTGTAATTTTGATGGATGTCCTATTATGTTGTGTTAAACAGCTCTTGATGGAAAAGAGACTTGATATGAGATTGGTATAGTTGAATGTGATTCTGATTGTGGCATAAGGTAGTATAGTCCCATACTCTGCTTCCCCAGGCCAATCATCCTCTTCATAGCAAGTTCCTGCAATATACAAAAAGTGGGAAAGAAGTGGACAGAACAATTTAAAGTAGATGTGAGTTGGTTGACAGAAAGCAGATTCACATGGAATGAGGGTGCACAAAGAACACCGTGAACATGTAGATTTTTGGTAACATGTGTAGAGCCAGCACTTGTAATTTTTGCATGGGAACCGTTTGGTAAGGTGACTTGAGAGAACATAGAAACATTAGCTTTATCAACAACTGAAGTAGCTATATGGTTAGTGGCTCCATTGTCAATGATTCATTAAATAAACTTGGAATTATGAGTCGTGGATGATGAAAAAAAAGGAGTGGAGTTACCTGTATAATTTGGAGACTGGATTTCTCGGTTTGGAAGAAAGCTTTGATTTGTGAAAATTTTTCAGGAGTGAATTGAAGAGGTCAATCAAAGATTGAACAAACTTGATGTTGGTGTGAGATGATTCAATTCCTGTTTGATTTGCACCAACCTTTGAGCTCGATTCCTAGATTGAAAATTCCTGCCAAGAAGAGCGTGACCAACAGAAAACCCAATCAAATAGAAACATCTCTCCATTGTATGTGTTGTTCCATCATAGTAGGAGTAGTGAAGTCGTTTCTTGGATCCTTGCATTGTTGATGAGCTAGGCATCCAATTTCGAGAAAAATCTTGTCGTTGTGAAGTATAGCCTAGTCTTTTGACATTGATGGCGTGAACTTGTTTGGTAAGTGATTAGTACTTAAAAGTGCATGTTTATCAAGTTTTATATCATCATTTTGCACTTGAAGTATCAATAACTCCTTAACTAAAACATGTTTTATAATAACAAGTTTGATACTATAAGATACCTTAATTTATAGTAAATGTTCATCTTAAATGCAGTCCTATCACATAAATAAAAGGATTTATTGATGAGTTTAAGTATTGAAATTGAAAGGACAAAGAGATGGCCAAACTTAGAAAACAGATGCTGGTGCAGTCCAAACCGGAACATTGCTCGGTAATTGGATCATATCTGGAGCTCTAGATCTCGGATTTAGGTCCATTTTATATGGATGGAAAGGTAAGACATAGGCCTATAACTTTAATGGGAGCCCAAGATTTAAAAAGTTTGTTTTGAATTCCAAATTATAGGAACAACGAAGAAGTCCGAAGCTATCTTGCAACCCAGACACTATTCAGTGTTCAGCCCATATCTTGAGTTCTAGAAGTCCAAATGACCTCATCTTTTTTTTTTTTGTTGGAAAGCTGAGACAATTTCCTAGAACATTCTTGAGGATTCTGTGCAAATTATGATGTTAGCAATGATGTCTTATTCAGATAAGATGATAAGGATTGTCACCAAGTCAAGATGTGGCCATCCACTCATCAACTAGTCAACAAATCAATAGTTCTAAATTTTGGCCTATAAAAGGAGGCATTTACCATGTATTGAGGCATCTTGGTTTCCAGATCAAGATCATGCTCTTGCTTTCTCTCTTTGTATTGCTTATGTTTTGCTTTCAGTAATATCAAGTTTATGCACTTCATTTCATTTCCTTTACTTAGTTAACTTATTTCTCATTTATGTTCTTGTCTTGTTCATTCATGTTTCTTTCTGTTATTATGTTTAGCTAAGTTAATTATGTCAAGGTGAAAAGGGTATACTAATGGTGTAAGAATAAGTATAATATAAACTTAACATGGACCTTAATGTTGGATACTAACATGTTTTATATTTGTTATCTTGTTCACTTTTAATACTTTACTTGTTAAATGGTTAATCTAGATTTATGTTGTATAACACTTGGTACAACAAATACTTGGCACTTTCATAGCCCATACTGTATGGTATAACCGACACCTGAGCTATGAAAGGAACTTGATTTGTTGTTAATGTAAGTTATAATCATGAATGCCTGCCAACATTTACAAGTATTAGCTTTATTTGAATAAGATAACTAATGTAATCATGTTAACAATTTAGAATCTGATTGGAACCTCCTTTATGTGTGGTTTCCAATTAAGTAATAAGAGTTTATACTATACTTGTTTGAAGTACCATTAGTGGATCCTCTAACCTTGACATTTGTTTTTATCGTTGTTTAATCCTTACATCAAACTTAACTCTCAAAGCTCTCTTTATTATTACTACTACTACTATTATTATTTACATTCTTGTTATATTTTACATACGTTAAGTATGCTCTGTGTTTGATCAAGGATCCTGACATTGTTGGTCTTGCCTTGTTCATTCGCATCAAAAATCTGTTTATATTATTTAATATATCTCTTTGATCTTTTCATAAACTCACTATATAGGCTGAAACCTGTGACCCGATCTTTAGATCATTCTCAGGTATAACAACGCCACGTACTGAGTATTATTATTATTATTATTATTATTATTATTATTATTACTATTACTATTACTATTACTATTATTGTTATTATTGTTGTTGTTGTGTTGTTATTTATAATTTATACAATTAACCTCTCTGTGGTTCGATCCCGGTCTTGCCGGGTTATTTATTACTTTGACACTCTTGCACTTGGGAGAAGACATCAATCTTTTGGTCGTGTCAAGTTTTTGGCGCCGTTGTCGGGGAGGTATATTCTTGTATAAATTATAATATTTATTTTATTTTCTCTTTTCATTTTTTATTTTATCTAACTTTTGTTTCTTTTGTTTTGTTTTGTTTCTTTTTTCTTCTTTTTTTTCTTGCTTTTATTCTCTTCTTACACGTGCATGAGAGTTTGGTCACGTACATTAAATAATCGACTTTGTAAGGTATCCTCATCATTTTCAGAAAATATGGCTGAAGAAGATAATCAATCGCTTCATAATGAGAATAATGAGAATAATCGTATGAGAACACTTTAAAGACCACATGAATCCCACAAGAACAAGTGCACCCTCATGCATAGTTTTCCCTCCTGATGCATCTCATTTTAATTTTAAGTCAGACATTATTCAACTTTTACTCTCTTTTCATGGCTTAGATCTAGAAAATCCATACTTGCATTTAAAGGAATTTGAGGAGGTCTGTAATACCTATAATGACTCAAATTGTAGCATGAACATCATTAGATTAAAGATTTTTCCTTTTTCATTAAAAGATAAAGCTAAAACATGGCTACAAAATTTAAGACCAGGATCTATTCGTGCGTGGTATGAAATGCAGCAACAATTTTTAAAGAAGTTTTTTCCATCTCACAGAACAAACTCTTTCAAAAGACAAAACATCACTTTCACTCAAAAGCCAGGAGAAACATTTTACCAATGTTGGGATAGGTATCGAGACTTGCTTAATACTTGCCCTCATCATGGTTTTGAAACATAAAGATTGGTTTCATATTTTTATGAAGGTTTAATACCTAGAGATAGGCAAATGATTGAATTGATGTGTAATAGAACTTTCAAAGATAAAGACCCTAATGAAGCAATGGAGTACCTAGACTTGCTAGCCGAAAATGCTCAAAATTGGGACACCATAGGTACCTATAAGGCGCTAAGTAAAACTAAACCTCATACATCTAGTGGAGATATGCACAACCTTAAGAAAGATCATGGCCTCCAAGCCAAATTTGCATCTTTAGCTGGAAAAGTCGAAGCACTTGAATTGAAAAGGAGTGGTCAATTAAAATCTGTTCAAGACATTGTGTGTCAAATCTGTGAAACCAAGGAACACTCAAAAAATGATTGTCCAACTTTGCCTTCTTTTAGGGAATACCTTCATGAACAAGCCCATGCTTTAAACAGTTTCCAAAGGCTCAACCATAACCCATACTCACAAACGTATAACCCTGGTTGGAGAAATCACCCAAATTTCAGTTGGAAGAGTGATAGCAATAATACACAAACTTCACAACCACCATTTCAAGCACACCATAATTTCCAAAATTCTCATGGATATGCACCTTCTTATGCTCCACCTCCTAGAAGAAATCTTGAGGAAACATTGCATGCATTCATTGAAAATCAGGAGATAATCAACACTCAACTTGCTCAAAGTATGACAGATTTTAAAGATGCTCTTGCAAAATTGACATCTGCTCTCAGTTTCCAAGAGAAAGGTAAGTTTCCATCTCAACCACAGCAAAATCCAAAGGGGCAATACAATGCAAATGCAAGTGGTTCTGGAAGCCAACACATGGATCAAGTCAAATCAGTCATCATTCTTTGTAGTGGTAGGGTTATTGAAAAACCAATTCTTGAACCTTGTGAGAAAGATGATGAGTCAATCTCTGAGGGTAAGGAAGGGGTTGAATCTAAACATTGCAAAGAAAAGACTGATTCCCTATCAGCACTTCTATTTCCTCATGCCATGACCAAACAAAGGAAAGTTAATCACAACTCTGAAATCTTTGAAACTTTCAAACAGGTAAGGATCAATATACCTTTGTTAGATGCTATTAAACAGGTCCCTTCCTATGCTAAATTTTTGAAAGATCTATGCACTGTGAAGAGAAAACTGAATGTGAAAAAGAAAGTTTTTTTAGCCAAACAAGTAAGTGCCATTCTTCAAAACAATAATGCTTTGAAATAAAAAGACCCTGGTTGTCCTACAATTTCTTGCTTTATTGGAGAACATAAAATTGAAAGAGCCTTACTTGATCTTGGAGCTAGTGTGAATTTACTTCCATATTCAGTCTTTCAAAGTCTCAATCTAGGTGAGTTAAAACCAACCTCTGTAACTCTTTTACATGCCGATAGATATGTAAAAGTGCCTAGAGGAATAGTTGAGGATGTGTTAGTACAAGTTGATAAATTCATTTACCCTGTAGATTTTGTTGTCTTGGATACATAATTTGTTGAAGCATGTAATTCAATTCCTGTCATTTTAGGACGTTCATTTCTTTCCACTTCTAATGCATTGATTAATTGTAGGAATGGACTGATGAAGCTATCATTTGGAAACATGACATTAGAGATGAATATTTTCAACATTTACAAGCAATCAGGAGATGATAATGATTTACAAGAAGTGGACTTTATTGAAAAATTAGTTCATGATCAATTTCAAACCACTTCCAATGAAATTGAGATTGATGAATCTAATGATTTACAAATGGTCTACTTTCAGGAAGAATCAAAGGCATGCAATTGAAGACCATAAATTGAAGAATTGCCACCACGATCAATTGAGCCTCTACCTTCAAGTGTTCAACCACCAAAACCTGAATTGAAGCCATTACCATTTAATCTCAAATACTCATTTTTAGGAGAAAATGAAACTTTTCCGGTAATAATCTCTTCCAAACTTAATGCACATCAAGAAGGTAAGCTATTATAGACTCTGAAAATGCACAAAAATGCATTAGGATGGACCATAGCTGACATAAAAGGAATTAGCCCTTTGATTTGCACACACAGGATTTATTTGGAAGAAAATGCTAAACCCTCTAGAGAAATGCAACGAAGGCTTAATCCTAATATGAAAGAAGTAGTGAAAAATGAAGTCATTAAGCTTCTAGATAATGGAATCATTTATCCTATTTCTGACAGCAAATGGGTAAGTACTACCCAAGTTGTACCCAAAAAGTCTGGAGTCATTGTGATAACAAATGAGAAAAATAAGTTAATTCCAACTAGGACTGTTACTGGTTGGCGCATGTGCATTGACTATAGGAAACTTAATTCAATGACTAGAAAAGATCATTTCCCTTTACCTTTCATGGACCAAATCCTAGAAAGAGTTGCAGGTCATGAATTTTATTGTTTCTTAGATGGCTATTCAGGTTACAATCAAATTGAAATTGCATTGGAAGATCAAGAGAAGACTACTTTTACATGTCCATTTGGTACTTTTGCATATTGAAGGATGTCTTTTGGATTATGTAATGCACCAGCCACGTTTTAAAGATGCATGCTTAGCATATTCAGTGATATGGTTGAACGTTTTCTTGAGATTTTTATGGTTGATTTTTTTGTTTTTGGTGATTCATTTGATGATTGTTTGACTAACTTCGAAAAGGTTTTGAGTAGGTGTGAAGAGAAGAATCTTGTACTGAATTGGGAAAATTTTCACTTTATGGTAACAAACGGCATTGTACTTGGTCACATTGTTTCATCGAAAGGAATTGAGGTTGATAAATCTAAAATTGAGTTAATTGCCAACTTACCAACACCAAAATATGTTAAGGATGTTAGATCATTCTTAGGACATGCTGATTTTTACAGAAGGTTCATCAAAGACTTTAGTGTAATATCTAAGCCCTTGAGTAACCTTCTAACAAAGGATAATATTTTTGAATGGAATGAACATTGTGAAGAAGCCATTGTTAAACTTAAAAACTTGCTTACTTCTGCTCCTGTCATTCAACCTCCTGATTGGTCATTACCTTTTGAAATAATGTGTGATGCTAGTGATTATGAAGTGGGTGCTGTCTTGGGACAAAAAAAAGGTAAGAAACCTTATGTGATTTACTATGCAAGTAAAACTTTAAATAGTGCTCAAATGAATTACACAACCACTGAAAAAGAATTACTTGCGGTAGTATTTGCATGTGATAAATTTAGGTCTTATCTTGTTGGCTCACCTGTTGTTGTTTTTAGTGATCATGCAGCATTGAAATATCTTCTTTTTAAGAAAGATTATAAGGCTAGATTGGTGCGGTGGATTTTGTTACTTTAAGAATTTGATATCACAATCAAAGACAAGAAAGGCACCGAAAATGTTGTTGCAAATCATTTGTCAATATTGACAACAAATTCGAAATCTGACATCACACCAATCAATGACTACTTTCCCGATGAATCTTTACTTTCCGTTTCTACGATGCCTTGGTTTGCTAATATTGTTAATTTTCTTGTTTCAGGACAATTGCAAACTCATTGGAGTACCCAAGACAAAAGAAAGTTCTTAAACAAAGTGAAGAACTTTTATTGGGATGACCCTTATTTATTCAAATATTGTCCTGATCAAATATTTCGAAGATGCATTCCTGACAATGAGGTAAGTAGTGTCATTAAATTTTGTCATTCTGAGGCATGTGGGGGTCATTTCTCGTCGAAAAAGACAGCTACCAAAATCTTACAAAGTGGATTTTACTGGCCCATCATGTTCAAGGACTCACATGCATTCTGCAAGACTTGTGAAAATTATCAAAAATTGGGATCTATTTCAAAACGTCACATGATGCCTTTAAATCCTATTCTTGTCATTGAGATCTTTGACTGTTGGGGTATAGATTTCATGGGTCCATTTCCTCCATCATTTGGTTTCATGTACATATTAGTCGCAGTAGATTATGTTTCAAAATGGATAGAGGCAGTTCCAAGTCGAAACAATGATAATAAAACAATGATAAAGTTTTTGAAAGATAATATTTTGAGTCGATTTGGAATCCCTCGAGCCATGATAAGTGATGGTGGAACACATTTCTGCAACAAGCCATTTGATTCTTTAATGAAGAAATATGGAATCACACATAAAATTGCCACCCCTTATCACCATCAGACAAATGGACAAGTAGAGCTTGCTAATAGGGAGATCAAACAAATCTTAGAGAAAACAATGAACCCTAATAGGAAAGACTGGTCTTTAAGACTTAATGATGCACTTTGGGCTTATCGAACTGCTTATAAAACATCATTAGGTATGTCACCTTATAGACTAGTCTATGGAAAACATTGTCACTTGTATGTGGAAATTGAACATAAAGCTTATTGGGCTATTAAAGCTTTCAATTCAAACCTTGATGATGCTAGTCAGCTGCAAAAATTGCAAATAAATGAGCTTGAGGAAATAAGAAATGATGCATATGACAATTCGAGAATTCATAAAGCAAGAATCAAAGAGTTTCATTACAAGAAAATACTGAGAAAAACATTCAATGTTGGTCAAAAAGTCTTGCTTTATAATTTTCGACTCAATTTATTTCCTGGAAAACTAAGATCAAGATGGAGTGGTCCTTTTATTGTGAAACATGTGTATCCATATGGGGCCTGTGATATTGAGAATCCAAATAATGGTAATGTTTTCAAGGTAAATGGGCATCGTTTGAAAGTTTATTTTGACAATTTTTCTGTTGAAAATGACTCTATTGAATTGAGTGATCCTGTATATAAAGATTGATTTTTTTTCTCACATTTTTTTGTGTTTTGTTTTGGTGCATCTATTTTTTTCTAGTCTCTCTCTTACCTCGGTCAAATGGCGGATAACGGTACTTCGTGACTTAAGTCGGTTCTTTCAGTTTCCCAAATAACAGATATCTGTATATATTTGTGTGCAAGATTGAGGTTGTTAATGAACCATGGAATTCCTGAAGATATTCGTTGGCTGATTGAAGCAAAGGTCTGGTTATCAGGTGAGTCCTCCAATTCTTTCATTTCATACATGTCTGGAACAGGTAAAAGCACTTTTGCAAAGAAACGGCGTGCAAAACGACTGAAAGTCTATCACTGATGTGCCAGATGGACTTGTAATGCGACGTGTCATTCTTTAGGAATGGTATCTGTAAACCGTGAAGATAAAATACAATTCATTAAGGATGACCTGAGTAAGGGGTCTTTAGATAATCTTTTGTTGACCCTTAAGACGCATCCTAGTGGAGATGTGCATCGTGCAATTTATGATTTATAGCCCCAATTCCATAAAGAACATGCTCAACTTCGTCTTGGGAATCTGACTAAAAAAGACCCTGTTTGCCAGTTTTTAAGAAAACTGGATGTGAAGCCTATCCCTGACCCATAGAGGGCGTTTAAGTCATTCTTGGACATAAAACCAAAGAAAGATGTGAGCCACAATAACAACTACATGTACATACACATGCTTTTTCAAAATAAATAAAGAGAGAGAGAGCGTGAGACTACGACTGGCCTACATATAGGTGGTGTGATTGCATTTTCAATTTATCATCTATAAATATTTGCATCTTTTGGTTTTATTAATGTGTTTTGTTGTTTCTTATATTTGTTTAAGTGTGTTTCAGGTTTGCTAGTGTTTGTTATTTTAGGTGATGTCTTGTATACTCTATCTTTCTACCTTAAGACATTGAGCACAATGTCTCATTTTGGTTGAGGGGGAAGGGTAGTAGTTGATATTTAAAAAAACAAAAATTGTGTTTTCTATTTCATAAACTATTTGCAAAAACTGTTGTTACTAAGATGGTAGAGTAAAAGGAGTTCTTTTGTTAAAGTGACTCTTGAGACGCATCTTAGTAAACATTCTTAACAGGGTATATCAGAATACTTCTTGAAATATTCAGGTTTACAAACTCTCATATTGGTAGCACTAGATTCTACTCATATGCTCATTTAACAAGTATTTTTAAATCTTCATTTTAACACACACACCTTAACATATGATTATGGGTTGCACATTGGATTATTACATTGTTTATGTTCTTTTGTTAAAGGTAACAACTAAAGGAAAGGGATAATACATAATTTGCAAAAAAAAAAAAATAGAAAAAAATAATGATAATAAAAAGGTAGATAAGTTTGGTTTCGTAGCCTCCCTAACCTAAGCAATTAAGCCCGAAGGGGTGTTTTAACACTTAATACCCTAAAGTCAACTGACTTGGGAGCTATTGGCCCAACACTTGTTACATGGGTTGAGGAGAAAAACTTAAGGGAATCAAACATTGCACTATCTACGTATCAGTATCTGCAACCCGAGTTGCTAAACTCGTAGGGGTGTCTCAACACCTAATGCCCTAAGACCAACTGGTCTGGGAGTCATTAGCCGAAAACTCGTTACATGGGTTAAAGATATATTGTGTTTTAAGTTGTATGTGCATATAAATAAATAAATAAAGAAAAGAAAAAAAAATAATAATCCCAACCCAAAGAAGTTCACCTTAAACATTTGAACATAATATTGTTTTCTTCCAACAAAAGCCCATCATCTATGTTTTTATAAATTGAGCACATAAAAAAAAGGTTTATTAATATCTTGTTTAAGAAATATGAAGTAGGAATATAAATTTAATGAGAGTTTGTTTATCTGGATAGATTAATGGAAGTTGAATAATGAATACCTTGTTTTCTTGAACTTGCAAATTGTTTCTCTATTTTAACGCTTTTGATTACTAGGGACTAGTAATAAGCTGGTTGGGGAGGTGATTAGTACTTAAAAGTGCATGTTTATCAAGGTTTTATATCATCATTTTTCACTTGAAGTATCAATAACTCCTTAACTAAAGCATGTTTTATAATAACAAGTTTGATACTATAAGATACCTTAATTTATGGTAAATGCTCATCTTAAATGCAGGCCTATCACATAAATAAAATGATTGATTGATGAGTTTAAGTATTGAAAGTGACAGTACAAAGAGATGGCCAAACTTAGAAAAGAGATGTTGGTGCAGTCCAAACTAGAACATTGCTCGGTAATTGAATCATATCTGGAGCTCTAGATCTCGGATTTAGGTCCATTTTATATGGATGGAAAGGTAAGACATAGGCCTACAACTTTTATGGGAGCCCAAGATTTAAAAAGGCTATTTTGAAGTCCAAATTGTAGGAACAACGAAGAAGTCCGAAGTTGTCCTACAGCCCAGACACTATTCAGTGTTCAGCCCATATCTTGAGTTCTAGAAGTCTAAATGACCTCATCTTCTTTTGTTGTTGGAAAGCTGAGACAATTTCCTAGAACATTCTTGAGGATTCTGTGCAAATTATGATGTTAGCAATGACAAGATGATAAGGATTGTCACCAAGTCAAGATGTGGCCACCCACTCATCAACTAGTCAACAAATCAATAGTTCCAAATTTTAGCCTATAAAAGGAGGCATTTACCATGTATTGAGGCATATTGGTTTCCAGATCAAGATCATACTCTTGCTTTCTCTCTTTGTATTGCTTATGTTTTGCTTTCAGTAATATCAAGTTTATGCACTTCATTTCCTTTCCTTTACTTAGTTAACTTCTTTCTCATTTATGTTCTTGTCTTGTTCATTCATATTTCTTTCTTTTATTATGTTTAGCTAAGTTAATTATGTCAAGGTGAAAAGGGTACACTAATGGTGTAAGAATAAGTATAATATAAACTTAACATGGACCTTAACGTTGGATACTAACATGTTTTATATTTGTTATCTTGTTCACTTTTAATACTTTGCTTGTTAAATGGTTAATCTAAATTTATGTTGTATAACACTTGGTACAACAAATACTTGGCACTTTTATAGCCCATACTGTATGGTGTAACCGACACCTAAGTTATGAAAGGAACTTGATTTGTTATTAACATAAGTTATATCATGAATGTTTGCCAACATTTACAAGTATTAGCCTTATTCGAATAAGATAACTAATGTAATCATGTTAATAATTTATAATCTGATTGGAACCTCCTTTATGTGTGGTTTCCAATTGAGTAATAAGAGTTTATACTATACTTGTTTGAAGTACCATTAGTGGATCCTCTAACCTTGCCATTTGTTTTTATCGTTGTTTAATCCTTACATCAACTTTACCTCTCAAAGCTCTCTTTATTATTACTACTACTACTACTATTATTTACATTCTTGTTATATTTTACATACGTTAAGTATGCTTTGTGTTTGATCAAGGATCCTGACATTGTTGGTCTTGCCTTGTTCATTCGCATTAAAAAACTGTTTATATTATTTAATATATCTCTTTGATCTTTTCATAAACTCAGTATATAGGCTGGAAACCTGTGACCCGATCTTTTAGATCATTCTCAGGTATAACAACGCCACGTACTGAGTATTATTATTATTATTACTATTATTGTTATTATTACTATTACTATTATTGTTATTATTGTTGTTGTTGTGTTGTTATTTATAATTTATACAATTAACCTCTCTGTGGTTCGACTCCGGTCTTGTCGGGTTATTTATTACTTCGACACTCCTACACTTGGAAGAAGACATCAATCTTTTGGTCGTGTCAGTAACCTTATGCTCAACCAGTCCTCATTGTTTTTCTTCCTCACATAAGAGTGAGTATGCTTTCTTAACAGTTAGTAAAGGTTGCATGAGCATGATTTGCCCTCTAATAGTTAAATTGCTCTCATTTAATGCCATAAGAAACTGACCAAGTCTTATCTTTTCTTCATTGTTTGACATTTGTTTCATTCCACCACAAGTGCACTAAATAGGTAGACTGCTCATTTTTAATTCATCCCACAGTATTTTTATCTTGGTGTAATATGCGAAGATGGAATCCTGATTTTGCTGCAATTCTACAATGGAACGCTGAACTTCATAATGATAAGAAAAATCACTTTGTGAGAATCATTCTTGTAGATCCAACCAGATTTCAGAGGGGGTTTCAACATAGAGAACTCTATTGGCAAGCTCTTGATTTAAAGAGTTTAGAATCTAAGAAAGAACCATATCATTGCATCGTTGCCATAACATGTATTTAGGATCAGATTCACCTGATATAGGTATGGTTCCATTAATGAATCCCGACTTGTTTTTGGCACTGAGACTTATTAAAATAGAACGTCTTCACATGGCATAGTTGGTTCCATCAAGAAGAGTCATGCTTGGATGATGTGATGCATGGATAAAAAAGGGATCAAAAGGATCAATGGTTAAAAGGGTCATGTTTGGAAGGGTAGTATTTTTGTTAGTACTTGTTTAATCAATATTGTCCTCCATTGAAGAATTTTGTAGAAGCTTGGTTTTAGAGTTTTATGCGCTCTGATTCCATGAAAACTAGATGATAATGAAGAATGAAAAGCTGTTTTATTAATTTCTCTTGACATAGTAGTATTTACATCAAGTATATATATACAAACGTGTGCCTAGAAAGGAGGAGCCACATGTAATTGAGTCCAACTCAATCAATTCATCTACACTAGCAGGAATTGTAGTAGAATGACTTCAACAACAGATCAACATCTTCTCATCCATAACAGATCAATTTCAGCTTATCTTCTCAACATGGTGGGGAGATGGCTGTCCTTCTCACGAGAAGCAGCTCTCGGTTTCTTTTGAGCTGTTAATATTGATAGTTCACGGTGGTTTTGTCGTGTGGAGGAGCTCATGTTTGTTGTTTTCAAGGAGAGAGGGAGCTTAATGATAGGGAATTGTAGGGCTGCTCCCGGCATCGCTGAAGGTGGAAATGATTGGCAGTGAGTGGCTGGGCTATTATGTCGTCGGTGAGAGGGAGGATTGAATTCGGAGAATTGGTATTTGACAGTCAGATTGAGGGGATGACAGGCTATCAATCACGATTTCTTCTTCTGTTTTTTTTTTTTTTTTAGAATGGTCAGTTAGTAAACATTTTTTTTCCAGGGACAATCGGCTCTCCTTTTATTTTTATTTTTATTTTTATTTTTATTTTTTTCTGTCAATTGAACTAGCTATACAGTCAGTACGTGGACTTACACCTAGTAATGTTATGAGGAAATATCCGGCTTGAAGTTATTTCATCATACAACAGTAACTAGATGTCATGCCCGCGTGATGCCACGAGTTTGTGACATGCTTGTGCATTGTTATAAGTTTGTGGGAAAAAAAATATAAAAAAAAAAATTGTTGCAATCAATAATATTTTCAAGAAAAAAAACTACAAAACTAAATTCTTAACTAGATTAATATTTAAAAAATTAAATTAACAAGAATATTTTTGGAAAAAATCATAACAAAAAAACTGAAAGGAAAAAAAACATGCAGGGAAACACTGTAGCAATCTATAGTGTTCCATAAGGAAATCTACAGTTGTAATTATCAACCACCTCAATATTAAAAATAATAAAATCGATAAAGATAATTTTAAAAAAAATCATAATAATAAAAAATTACATGAGAGAACATTGTAGCAATCACAGTGTTTTGAAGAAAAAAATTACGAAGCTAAATTTTCAACCAGCTCAATATGGGAAAAAAAAAAATCGACAAAGACAATTCTGGAAAAAAAATTCATAAAAAAAGGAAAAAAAAATCAATATAGCGAAACACTTTAGCAATGCATAGTGTTTTAAAGAAAAAAAACTACAAAGCTAAATTTTTAACCAACTCCATATTAAAAAAAAAAAATCAGCAAAAACAATTCTGCAAAAAAATGAAATAAAAAAAAGAAGAAGATAATTTTGAAAAAAAAATGAAAAAAACATGTGGGGAAAGTTAAAACTGAATTCTCAACCAGCTTAATATTAAAAAAAAACATCGACAAAGATAATTTTGAAAAAACAAATGTGTGGAAACATTGTAGCAAAACAAAAACCATGTGGGGAAATATTGTAACAATCCACATTGTTTTAAAAAAAAAAACTATGAAGTAAAATCGACAAAGACCATTTTGAAAAATAAAAAGAAAAAAATTCATAAAAAAAAAACATGTAGGGAAACATTGTAGTAATTCATAATGTTTTAAATAAAAAAACTATAAAATTAAATTTTTAACCGGTTCAATATTAAAAAAAATTGACAAAGATAATTTAAAAAAAAACACAAAAAAAAAAGAAGAAGAAGAAGACAATCTTGGAAAAAAAAACATCTAAAGCCCAAAAAAAATGTGGGAAAAAAAAATGAAAGAAAAAACAAGAAAAAATGGAAAAAAGCCAAAGAAGAATGTGGCGTGGGAAAGCTACAGTAGTTTCCCCACGCCTTTTAGATTATTAGTTAATGTTACGAGGAAGAAAGTTAAAAAAGATTAAAAAGGATTAAAATATAAGACATAAATTGACTAGAAAACAATTAAAAATCAATTCAACCTAAAAATTTACAACGTTAGATGAGATTTTAAAATATAATTTATATTATTATGCATCACACCTCCTCAAATAAAAGTTCTTTGAGCTTTAAATTTGCACAGGTCTCACTACATTACTCTTAGTTTTTATCAAATAAATAAAAATAATGAGATTAAAACTTGTAACAGCCTTATCATTAAGGTTGTTACGAGAGAACTAATAGGTGAAATTATAAAATATAATTTATATTATTTTCTAAAATTTCACTATTTTTCCTCCTCAAATTAACTAGAGATTGAAGATCACAAATACCCAATTTTCTATGAAGAAATATGAATTAAGCATTGTCTAAAGATTTGGTGAAGAGAACAGCAACTTGAAGCTTAGTTAAGATTAGAAGAGACCAAAACCAACCTTGCTACAATTGTTTTCTCGAACTACAGGACAGTCCATCTCCATATGCATTATTCTTTCCTAAAAGAAGTGATTTGCAGCAATATGCAGAGGACCGCTTGATTGTTTTAAATAATAATAAAAAAAAAAAGATATGAATAGGTGATGAAGTTGAAACACCAAATTCACACAAGATGATATTATACTTCAGCAGGTGAGCATGAAATGTTATTGGGTATACATTTGATGTGTTTAGAGTTATGAAAGGTGTTTTCAACAAAGTCTCCCTTAAGCATCTTGAATAAAGGTTTAGAGTTGATATTTTTTGGTATACAATGCTGCTAATATGAAAATTTTGTTTAGAATTAGATTTAAGTGTTTATATGAAACTTTAATATTATACCAATATAAATAATTTGTCCTGCCATTGGAAAACATGGTCACCCTTATATACATAAAATTTTTATGCAATTTATAGCTTTTCTTCGATTTATTTTTTTTTTCTTACTACTTTTTTTATAGCTTTTCTTTACATTCTAGTAAGTTTATATTCTTTTCTTTTTAGAATCACTTAGAACACTATACTTTTCTTAGAAATTAGAATATTAGAACTCATGTTCCATTTGATTTAGAAGGTTATTACCTACCTTTATTCAGTAAATTCTTAATTGTAATTTCTCCTTAGTGTGGGAAAAAATAAGAAACATGTTGCTTGATTGATTAATGCTTGATCTTATTGATGAACAACTATGAAAGTTGTTCTCACTTGGAAGGTCTAACCAACAAGCAATGTATACTGCTAGATCTCTACAGAAGCTTGGGCCCCTAAATAGAGAAAATAATAAGGTTCATAACCAGGAAAAAGCCCATTTTTTTAAGTAAAAAGAAAAAAAAATATCACTCTTAGATAAATAGATAAATAAATAGAAATAACATAGAAACTTGATTGTTAACTACACGATATGTTAAAACATTTTAAAAGATCAAAAGATAAATCTTGTGTGAAAGTAATAGCTCGGTCCCTTGTCTTCTTGATTTGGTTAATGAACTCCTAATTCCTTTCTTTACTTTATAATTTTTCTTTAATTAGATTTATTGACCATGGATGAGGTCATTTTCTTATGATTGTGGTTGAAATTATTGTGATTTTATTGTGTTTGGAGGGGTGATTGGTTGACTTGTATGTGCGGTAGAAGAGTTAAAATGACATATTTAGTTTCATCAAAATAAAATTATTGTTGTTATTATGTTATTAAATCTTTTAATTTGATTTTGATTTTGATTTTGTTTTCTCCTACTGTTATCCATATGTTATTCTTGTATATAACCTTTATTTATATACTATCATAGATCTATTATCAAGATTCTTTTTTTTTTATTTGTTCAGAAAACAAAATGCAAAACTAAGATAGAAAATGAAGGAAAAAAAAACTAAAAAACAAATTTAGAAAAACAAATAAAGGAAAGGATGAGAAAAATGATAATCCTTCTAATAAATCTATCATAATATAAGAAACAAAATTTTCATTGTAAAATAATAGATCTATGATAATATGAGGGGGGGGAAATCAAAGTCAAAGTAACAAAAAAACTTTAATAAACCAATAGAAAAATTTCATCCTCATAACAACAATATTTGTTAATTTCACTATTTTATTATACATAAGTCAACCACCCAACCCTCCAAATAAGACAAAATTATAATAATAATAACCACAATCATAATAATGTACATATATGCAAAAATTCATTACCAAAATTTAAAAAATAAATCATGGAGAAAACAATTACTCTGAGATAACATTCATTTTATTATATTTCAGACTATGTCAACATATTTTATTTATACAGTTAATAGTTAAATTTAACCATTTCAATCCAATACATTGACAAAGATGTGTACCAAGGGGGGGATTACTTGCAAGGTTCATCTTAAAAAATAATGGAAAAACATTTTTAGCCAAATAAAATATAAAAATAACGTAAAGCATTAAACCTAAAAAGAAATAGGAAGTATGAGAATTTTATTGAGAGAGAGGGAGAGATGCATAACATTTAGTTTCGAACATTAAATCCATTCAAGAAATTTCCTAAGCTATAAGATTTTTCTTAAATACATAATGTCTTGTTGATATTGGCAAAAGTTGTCTAATATCCGGACATTCATGAATACTAAGTCCATCATGAAATCATATATACACAAAAAACAAACGACTTATTTTTAAATCTGGCTAATTCCCCTTGGACTCTAATAAATATGACATTATAAATTAATAATTCAATAAGCACTTAGCTATGAATTCAAAACATTTTAGGATCAATTCTTAAAAAAAAAAAAAAAAAAAAAAAAAACCTTTAGAGGATCACATATGATTATATTAATAACTTAAAGAGATTTTGGCACTGACCTAATGATATTAGGATAACTAACATAGGAGTCAACCTCAAGAACAAGAAAGTAATCCTGCTTCTATGTGTACTGGCTAGCTAAGATAGGATCCATTGACACAAGGGAGCTGGTTTATAACCCTTTATAGGTAAAACATAAAATCTCCCCTAAGCTATTATAAATTTACATAGATCAATCAATATTTTAAATATTTGTCAAAAAAACCTTCTTTATGTTAAGTAAATATTAAAAAAAAAATGTTTCGAAAACACCTCTAATATTGTTAAAATCATCCCCTTTAAAATGAATTAAATTACATCTCTTTCAAATATCTTTTAAATATCTAAATTCAATTTATTTAAAATATTTTTTCACTTATAAAATAAGTATAAATTATTCTCAAGAGTTTTCTGTCAAGTACAACTTTAAACCATGGCCTATGATTTAATAAAGTCATAATTAGATCATTTACGAGATTCTCTCTCTTTTTCCTCCTTTGTCATTATTTATGAAATCCACTTAAATATTTTCCTAGTTGGCTTTTTCAAAACAATAAAAATATAAAAAGGAATACTAAGATACCAATAATCATTTGTATATTTTTCTTTTTGCCAACCTTTCACTCCTCTAAAACTTGATTGCTTCCTCTTGCTTTTTTCCTTTTCAGCTTTAACTTCTATATGATTGGCTATTTATTTTTAGACATTTTCTTAATAACACTCTCAGCTATTATAAAAAAAATGACTAATAATCAAAACTCATTTGCAAATAATTAAAATATATATTATTTTATATATATATATATATATATATATATATATATAGAACATATGCTCTCATTTTTACAATACATTAATTTCTTTAGAATATGCTCTAAAAAAGCATCGAAATATTAGAAAAACATCAAAAATACCATTATGGGGTACAAATGCCAGGATTGAGAAAAGGGAAAGTAAATTTGAAATCTTAACACTACTGAGAATTATTTTGGATTTTTAAAAAAAACTAAGGGGAAACCTTTCTTTTTCATGTAAATGTTCTAGCCTTCTATATATGGTGATATTTACAAATCCAATTAGACCGCCATCACATTATGTTACACATTTTTTCTTGTATAAAACTCTCTCCTATTGAGTCTCTCTATAAACATGCTTGCCCTTTTATCATGTTTTAATTAGGTTGTCAACAACGGTAAATCTTATTTTAAAATTTTCAATTAATGTTTGGAGCAAATAATATAGGAATCGAGACTTGAGCTTCAAAGATAACCTTGTGGTACATGTTTTGGCACCATATGCCCTAGAAGAAAAGGGTCTTTTCTTTGCTTAAGGGGGGAAAGGAAATGTATTCTTTGAAAATGAGTTGTCATCTAGTATTATGGTCATTAGAAAACCCTAACTGGTCAATTGAGATATATGGTAAGAGACTTGTTATCCTAGAGAAAAGATATTATCACCCTAAAGCATCCTACATAAGGTAAATTGCATTGTTAACTTGTCTTTTATTCTCAACATTTTGTTGTGCCTCAACACTAAAAAATTGAAAAAAACCAATGAAATATTTCTTTGGCAGTAAGGAAAAACTTATATTGGCAATTACTATATTAATAGAATTATTGAAGGAAACATGTTGTCAACAACATGTTTGTCAAGGATTAGCGTTCTGTCATCATATGTGTCGATAACTTATTTTTTTGATGGTATCGCCGATTGAATATTCACGTCAAGAAATCAAATTTTGCCTCTCATTTTCCTTTGGCAACCTTATTTGCCAATAGAATATTCCACCCTATATGTTGTTAGAAATGCTCTTTAAGTGCTCATGAAATATTTCATTATTGATTTCATCAAAAATATTATATCGTCTATTCCATCAGAATGTGAACAATCATTTTCAATGAAAACACCAACGGAATATGCCTTTTGCATTTCAATAAAAAAAAAATCCAAAACTTTCTGATGAAATGTGACCTAACATAGCTGATAAAATTACCAATGAAATAGTTAATCTCTTTGCCTATCCATCAAAATTTCACACTTTTTTGTATTATATGGTTGTTATAATTCCAAAATTCATTCTTAGAAACTCACAACAACAATAACAACAAAAATCCTTTTCGAGAATAATTAAATTAAAATAAATCCCATAAACAAAAATTATATTAAAATGAATTCCATACAAGAAAAAATCAAACAAATTAAAATTTCTAAAATGGTGTAAGGGGGGCATCTTGAACCAGAAGCGTCAGGAAAGGGAGGAAAATGTAAAGCCAAATATGCATGGATTTCCTCCTATTTTATATTATTTTCTTGTTTGAATTCTGCTTTTATTCCTTTTTTAAGTTGTGCTCTCATTTCAATCATTTGTTCCTAAGCCCAATCTTGAACAATCTAATCAATGGTAGGTGATGTGTAGCTTAAGCTGAAATGTTGTGTGCCTACCGTTGAAACAGGAGGCCCTACTCTTATATCTCATGTTGATGTCATATGCATACCATACACCTGATTTCTATTAGGTCCATCAATTTCTCCAACATCTTACCACAATTAAAGATTGTGAGGATGATGGGTGAAAATGTCTTCTCCATGTTTGGCAATCAAGTCAACGTTATATATCTACTACAAAACAAAAAAAGAAATGTCAAAATTCAAATTTCATATTAATGATGTGAATAAATATGAATTTTAATTAAAGAGATTAGAAGAAAAAAATGCATAATGAATGCTTCTACTCTACTATTGAAAAATCTGTAAACTTTTTTTCACCTATCTATCTTCCGTATATCAGTTTCGTCATATAACTCTATTGAAGGTTGTTTTTCCTACAAAATAAAGAGTATGAAAAAAGAATCTCAAAAATAAAGACTAAATAAAAAAAATAAAAAAAATTAATTAAATATACAACAATGAGCTATTACCAGGTGTCTTGCATAGTTCACAAAGAGAAGCGATCCATCGTTGTGCTTACTCAAAGAACCATGAGTTTTTCTGCTTATGTTTTGAGGCTCGAATCATGTGTGGCTTCTAGAACAAAAATATTTAATATCAAGGTTATGAGGTGTTTGGGTATTAGAATTACCTCTAGAACCAGCGGATACTTCTTTGTTTATAGTAAATGGTTTGGCCTTCATACCCACTTCAATTTAGATTGGGCAGCCCTTTCCTTTTGATAACTTAGCCTCTATTTTAAATAAATGAATAAAAACATGTATTTTGGACATGTGGTGTACTACACTTTCACTTAATTTATCGTTCCATCTTTGTAGCCATATGCATCATATTTTCTAACTCCATACAATGTTGCAACTGCATTGCATTTTTTATGTCATGGTTTAACCCATTCATAAACCTAACAATAGTAGCTTCTATATCCCCCACTACATTCACCCAAATCATAATGCCTTCTATCTTTTTATAGTAATCTTCTACACTCTTAGACCCCTTAGTTAGACTTTGCAACCTTTAATATAAATCCCAGTAATGATTTATTGCTCATTCTTGTGATTTCCTTTATCGCATCTTAAGTATCAATGAGCCTCTCATGATTTCTCCTCCTACTCAAAATAAGTTGATCTCATCAAATTATAATATAATCGATAAATTTAATCGCAACAAGTTTTACCTTTTTCTCTTCTGAATACTGGTGACAATTGAACATCAATTGAACCTTTTTCTATATGTCTTAGTATCATTCATCCCCTAACATGCATAGATCTTCATCTTAATATTTCCCAAGTTTTTTTCCAAGCCATCATGATACCTAGAATCTCTTATTACACCTTTACAGTTGAATTTTTATTTATTTCAAACAAACCATAGTGATAATCTACTATAATTCCTCTATGATATCATACCAGTAGCATTTGAATAAAAATATTGTATTTTCAGACCCATGATACCGCAATTCAATAAACTCTTGTAACTTTTCAAAATAATCAACTTCGAACTTATTAGATGTTGAACCCTTTACACAAACCCCACTATTATATGTCTTTTTACCCGCACCATATTGTTCAGTATAAAAGACTTATCCATTAAAAAAATACTCATTATAATAGTTGACCTTTCTTTCAGAAACCAAAGATGGAAATTTAATTATGTCAACATTTCAAGATGAAAATATCTACTCCTCACTACATGTTTCAATAATGGTCATTTAATATATTCTCACTCAAAGGCAATTCAGCACCATCATCATTTCTTGAAATGTGATTGATTCTTGTTCTCAAACAAGGTTTAAAATAAAACGAGGTAAAAGTTGAAATCTCTTCAACAATATAAACATGCATATCGAAGCCTCAACATGTGCTTTGTTTTTAATTTTTTTTTTTCTAAAGGTTGAACAAGTATCTTCTTGCAAGTAGTTAGAGATGAATATTTAAAAGGAATGTTTAAAATAAAGGCAATGAACAATTACTAAGAATGCATGTAATCTCTAACCTCTCGAATGCATGTAATCTCTAACCTCTCGAATGAATATATCCATTTGTATTATACAAGACCTCTAACTTTTTCCCCTTACACTGAATAAAGGTAGATGCTCTTTGAGTCAAAGAACAAAAAAGGGGGGGAGATCATTTCAGGTATAAAAATTATATTAATGATGTTGTTTCCATGTTGCTCTATATGTTAGGTATACAACTTGGTTGAATAAATATCTCTAAAAAACTTATTAATCTTTGTAAGTGTATCTCATATCTTTTTTAACAATAAATAACTATAATCAATTAGAATAAGTGTTTGCATAAACACATGATAGTCATGACTTTTCATTTAATATAATTCACATTTCTCTAAATTCACCAACCTAGCTATGATTGAAGAATATTCATAAGGAAATCACAAACTCTTAAGCCATTTATAGATAAAAAGTTACGCATTATTGTGTAATACGAAGGTGGTTTTGGGTTTTGCAACACAAAGCCCATCATTAACAAACTTCATATTCCCCCTACCATAATACAAAGCTAGATTCATTCTAGCTTTTATATTGTCTTTTGTTTTCCTTTTCACATTTATAATCGTGTTACAAATGTTGTCAAACACATTTTTATCAACATTTATGACATCTAAATAACGGCAAATGACATTAGTCTTATAATAAGAAAGCTCTTAAAAAATACTTTGTTTTACCTAATTATGGGTCACACCAAAACTAAGGAATTTTCGTATACCATAATGAAAATCAAACGTAATGCCCTTATGCTAAAAGGTTAGATCACACACTTCTTCATATGATAGAACTCATAGTGCAACATCCATTTTAGCTTTACCCTTCAACAAGTCCATTATGTTTGTTTTTTAATTGATGATGATTTGGCAAGAACCTCTGGTGGCAATAAAAAAACGTTTTACCACCAATGATTAAGATAAATGCATTATTATTATCATCTATAGAATATGGACAAGCTAATTTTCTATGTACTCCAACCTGAAATGATCTTATATGCAAGAAAATTATTTATAGTTCACAACAAAGCTATTTTTATTTGAAAATTCTGATATCATATGTAAAAGCTATGACTGTTCATAATTGATTCAACTAATCAATCAAAGATTAAAAATAAATATTTATATTTCTACTTGGATTGTAAGGATCAGGTATGAACATAGATAAGAACATGAATTTTGGCTTTATACACTTCTTTAAGGGCAAGTTTTAAACTATTGGAATGATTGGTCAACAAGATTATGGTGCATTAAAGGATCCAAATAGATTAAATAAATTTTATACACAAGTCAAAACATATGTTATATTGTTCCATTAAAAACTAAGGATGCACCCTATTAAATTTCTTTCAAGCATCACCATCAAAAAGGTGTATTATGACTTCATCCACCTCGTTATATGAATGATGTCATGTGATATGCTTACCAGTCTTTAAAAACATAAATAACATTTGCAACTTAGGAGTATTTGGCAAGCATCTTATTATTTTTTATGCAACAAATGTCTTTCCTCTACAATTATTGGGTTTATAACGAGCATGCTCATAAGTTTTGCATTCTGTAAAATTTGTATATTCACCATTGTACACCATGTAAAAGTTTGGACATATATTTTATTTTATTTTTAATCCTAAACCAAGAGGTTTCATCATGAATTTTACAACATAAAAGTTATCTTTCAAACTATTCCCTTCATGTAACATGTTTTTCATCCATTTCAAGATCATATCATAATTGGCCTCATTCAACCTATAATCTCATTTGAAGATAAACACTTGTGCAATAGCTGATAATTTACTAAGTTATACACCTGTCCTATAATAGTTCATCAGAATCTTTCAAGATTTTAAAAAATCTAGTTGTATCTATATTTGGTTATTCATCTAAAAGGATGTTACATAAGCCTTCACATGAATAATCATGATTCATTCTCATTCCATTCATCACTATACTCCTATACGTATTACTATTATCATCTGCAAACCCATATATATTTCTAAAACTAGAAGTTAAGTCAATCATCCCTTCTAATATAGTTTTGTAAGGAATATAGAGTTCTCTGTCTCTAAACCAACATGAATATTTCTTGACGAACCATTTTTCAAGTAGATACATAGTCATAACATCTTTATGGTGGGACTTTTTATTCTTACACTCATATGAACATCTGATTTCACCCCCACTAATATTTTACATATTAAAAAGTATGAAATTAATAAAAACCCTCAACTTCAATAAGATAACCTTACTTACACAACCCTTCAAAAGAATCTTAATACATCCAAAAACGAGCATCCATTGCTTATAAAACATATGTAGAATATCAATGACACCATTTATTAATAATGTAACTATCAATTCAAAATTCATCTTTTTTTCAAAATGAATTCACAATCCAATAACTAATTATCATTTCTACACAAATTCAATTTTGCATCAAAATGTGAACTAAACAATAGAATTAATAATAAATAATCAATACCCAACTAATTATCAATCATTTGTTCAATTTAAAATTAGTTAGCCTAAATTAATACCTTTTAATTATTATCGATTTCATAAAAAATCAATTTCCTTATATTTACTCAAATGTCCAACTTGATAATAAAATTGACAAAATATAATTGGAACCTATTAAACAACCCATCATTTCTTCAATATAACACACCTAAGTTACAAAATCAAATTTAATTTCATTAAATGCATATGAAATCAATTTCCTTCAAAACTCAAACAAACCCTAATATACAAATCATACATTAATACAACAAAAAAAATTTATGAAAAAGTTGCAAAACACTTAAATATATAACTAAACTACAAATAGTACAAAATGATTTTAATAAATGAACCTAAAACATATGCATGTTAAAAAAAAAAAAAAAAGGATATTGACATTATTTATGAATTTAGGTCGACACTAGCAGTTTAGGGTGGCCAAATTTGTAAGATGGTGGTTGGATTTATGAGAAAAGAAGAGGAGGAGGTACTAATGTTTTGGCGAGAATAAAATAATGGGTAGAGAATTTCACCTTTTATTGAATTTAATTTTTTCAAAGGAATGTCCTTTGGCAATTCAATTAGAAAATACTGACTTGTCATAATTATAATGTAATTACTAATGAATTTTATTTTATTTATCTATTCTGTCAAAATTTTAATTGAAAATTATTGACGAAACAAATTCTACTGCAATTTTTTTTTCAGTAATTACCGATTAAAAAAATTCATTGTTATTTATGTTAGCAAGTAATAAAATATTTTTTGTCAGCATTTTCATTGCTATTTTCCAATTTTTCGATAGCTCTTAATCTACTAGTGGTTTACCTATATGAGTGATAATAGGTCTATTTTTGTGAGTTAAACCCTTAGTTGAAAGTTCAAGCTTATCCATTCTAGGGTTTGGTTCATTCTTTCCACTCCTGGTTATTATCTTTTATTAATACTAGGTGAATTAACAATTCTAAAATTGGTCACTCCTTATTATAATATATGACTAATTATCGATCAAGTCATATTAGTGAATGACCAGTGGGTTTATGTTAGCCTCAATGAACCCGACCAAATCCTAGGAAAGGTTTATGGATGATACCAGTTCACCTATCTTATAACACCTAAGTTTTACTCACAATGTTTGTTAAATGAAGATTCTTTTTTCTTAGACTTATCCAAATAGTTACTTATTAGAAGTTCATCTATTTAGGGTGGAATCTATTTAAACAATATCCCTTTTCAACTTTGGTTTTGATGGACCCTTATTTTAATGAGTGGACCTCCTTATTCCATTTTATTCTGTATCATACCTTTAAAGTCAACACTTTCATTTTGTTGAATATTGGATGCTACTTCTTTTCAGGCTTAAGATCATGGCCCATATAGAGTTCTAGTGCCTTGAGCTTTAAAGTGAATAATCAAAACCATTTAAAATACAACTTTAAGCTAAACAAGAATGGGTTTTTTATATTCATATTCTTTTTTTCTTAAATGTAAGTTAAGTAAGCATTTTGGTGTAGGTTGAAATCCAATAGGCCTTGGAAACTTGTTCCAATGCCCAAAAAACATGAGTATAGGGATTTGTTATTTTAAAAACTGAGAGTAAAACAAATTGGAAGTCTTCTTTTCCTTTTAAAAAGAATCTATCTTTCTTTTCTTTCTTTTTTTTTAATAAAAATAGGTTTTAAAAATAATGTAGGGATGATCCAGAACATCAAAGTGCAAGATGGGGATGTGGTTATGTTCTTGGCCAAATGCAGCCTGGAAACAATTTTGAAATAGGATTAGCAAATAAGGATCTAGTCTGTCGCACGTCACCTGCGCGACGTCAATTTGGTGATTCTTCATTTCAATTGCTTTGATTGGTTCATTAGGAGTCGCCACATAGTATTTAATTGAGGGCTCCTAAGAAACCCAAGTGTACTGGTCTTGTCAAAGATTCACAGGTAAGGGACTGGTTGTGGTTAGGGAAGGTATTAGCACCTCTAACACACTCCACCTTAGGTAAGTTGCTTCATAGCTTTAATGTCTTAAAGAAGTTTTAAAAATTATCTTTTCATCGGATATTGGAAATACAACTTACGTGTAAGTTCATAATTCTTGACCGTGAACAAATCAAAATATTAAATTCATCTTTATTCTTTGAAATTTTATCATAAATAAAATAAAATAACATCCACAAAACAAATACAAACACACACATTTACTTTTACGATATTTTTTTTCTTTTGTTTTTACATACACACTACGAATTATAAAAGTTCAAAAAAAAACTAAACAAAAATTACATTAAACAATTTAAAAAATACAAAATAGCCCCTAAAAAATCCTGGAATTGCTGGGAATGTTTCTATGAACCCTCAGGGACACCAGGAACAATGGCGGCACGTGGAACAATGTGCCGCCGCCAATGAAGGTGGAAAAATCGGTGGATTAGGAACATCTTCCTCTTATCTGTCTCCCTGCGCCGGTGATGACCTGCAAAACAACCAAAAACACAACATGCAGTTGATTTAAATTTTTTTTTCTTTGATTTCAATCTATTTTTTTCTTTCTCTTCTTCTCCATTTTGGATCTGCTTCCCTCTCAATTTTGCCTTCTTCTCTATTTCAAGCGGCCAGTTGGCTTTATGGTGTGCTGCTGGAGGCTGATCTGTGGGTACTGTTGAAGCTGGGTCGACCAGGAGATGAAAGATGTGGAAATGGGGGAGCTGCTGATTCTGGGTTTTTTTTTTAGGGGAGGGCGTGAGCAGTGCTTATGTTGGCCAGGTGGTGGAGGGTGGCGCTAGCTTTGGGAGGAAAGGGAGCGGCTGTTTTTTGGGCTGAGGGAGAAGGAAATGGCATTGGGCGAGAGGAAATTATGGCAATGGGGCTGCTTCGGGTGCAAGGAAGAAGAAGATATGGTCACTGTGGCTTGTCCGGGTGGCTGGTGAGTAGGGAAATCTGAGAGCTATAGAAAGGGAGCTCTCGAGTTTAGGGGGGAAGGCTAAAAATCCAAAGGAAAGGGGGCTGCGATTTCTTTTGGCAGAGGGGTTGTCGGGTTTTCCTATTTCGGTGAGTGGCTAGTGTTTTGTTTCGATTTGGGAGAAACAAAGGAAGCGGGGGGAGAGAATATGGTAAATGGCGGCTTGGGAGAGAAAATGAAAGCCACCAGAGGGGCGGCTGTTTGGTCAGAGATCGGTTTAGGTTTAGATTTTTTTTTTTCTTTCAAAATTGCCCGTTTCCCCTTTTATGTGTGTTGAAGGCTACTATTTATAGGCAAAATGTTGTTTGGTCCTCAAACCCTTAACTTTGTTTTTTTGTAAATTTTGATTTTTTTTAATTTTTTGTATTTTTTGAAAACGAGCAATATTAATGTCGACTCAGTGAGGAACATCAATGATTTTAAAAATAACGCGTGAAAGTCGAATGCGTTCAAAAGACCCTTAAAAATTTAAATTCTTTTTTTTAGACGACGTTGAAAATGCTAAAAATAATGCAAATATATTAAAAACATATTTTTTTGGATTTTCATTGCTTTTCACTATTTTTTGGATTTTCCAAAAAAATCATTAAAAAGATGGGTCAAAATTGGGTAACAACATATGCCCCCTCTTTACAATGCTTATGAAGCAAAACTCCTCAATGTTTTACCTAGTAAGCTTTGTAAAGAAAACTTATCTTCTTATCTTCCTCACTTGATCAATATCCACTCATCTAAAGACCTTACCTTTTTTTTCTTTTTGTGTTTCTTTCTCTTTTTTCTTTTTGTGTTTCTTTCTCTTTTTTCTTTCTTTCTTTCTTTCTCTCTTCTCTTCCCATCTGGCGATCTCCTTGAACCAGAACTAAATAAAATGTTCTTCCTGATGGCAGGGTTTGAACTTTCTCTCTCTTCCTTTCTTTTTGAGAATTTCCTAACGATAGGGTTCTTCTCACTTTTCTTCGAATGGCCCGGCCAACCTAAGATCCCATCTGGCGATCTCCTTTAACCAGAGCCACTTAATATCCCATTCGGCGATTCTTTTTAACGAAAACCAAAGAATGTGCGTAACTCGGTCAACCTGAAATCCCATCTAGCGATTTCCTTTAACCAAAACTACCTGAGATCCCATCTAGCGACCTCATTCAACTAAAACCAAAAAAATATATAAAGCTCGGTCAACCTGAAATCCCATCTGGTGATTTCCTTTTACCAAAGCTACCTTAGATCCCATCTAGCGACCTCCTTTAACTAAAACCAAAGAATGTGTGTAGGTCGGTCAGCCTGAAATCCCATCTGGCGATTTCTTTTTACCAAAGCTACCTGAGATCCAATCTGGCAACCTCATTAAACCAAAACCAAAGAATATGTGTAGCTTAGCCAACCTGGAATCCCATCTGACGATTCCATTTAACCAAAGCTACCTGAGATCCCATCTGGCGAACTCATTTAACCAAAACCAAAAAAAAACATGTAAAAAGTGGTCTCATTGTAATGGGTGACCTACCCAAGTGGAAAGAATGTGAAAAGCAGTCTCATTGTAACTGGTGACCTACTTAGATGGAAAAAATATGAAGTGTGAAAAAGGGGACTTACCTGGCGAAGTCCTGAAGGGATGATAGGAGAAGGGCTGGAAAGCTTGGTGCTTCTTGATAATTCCTGATCATGGGGTTTGAAAACTCGGTGCTTCCTGATTGCAAGGGTTGAAAACTCGGGGCTTCCCGATTGCAAGGTTGATCTTTTCATTTCTTTCAGATTTTCCTAATAGTAGGGTTCATCTCATCTTCTTCTTATTCCATGATCAAAACTTATTCTTTCTTATCATCAACACAATGTTTCTTTTTTTTTCCACAATCTTGTTGGACCTCATAGAGGATTTTTCCTATAATGGTTCAAAAATAATTGTGTGATGTTTTGAGGTTAGATGATATGCATGCATTCTTACCTGATTTGGAATATAGGTCCCCATTCTTTGATGCTCCATCGTCATAAGATGCCTTTGTTTGCATTCCAAAGCCTTCTTTGTCCTTCTGATTTACCAGTTTATCCATGTGCTAGCCATCCACTTAGTTGTAAATGTTATGCCTATCTTGGGTTGTCCACGATTATTACTCCTCTTGTTGTTTATCAAGCATGAATGTGCCCCTAAGTGTGGTGTTGCTTGATTCATCATGAATGAGCTTAACCGATCATTCATCTCCTGGATAATCTTGAGAATTGTTCTCTCATTGATTGTACCCATCGTGCCAACACCCATCAAGATTGTCAATCAGTCATAAATTTGCCTCAAGCTGAAACAATACTCTTCAAGTATATGCTATCACCGGTCTTCTTGGAAACTATCTAGTCGTATAGACATGTATCTCATAGCTTGTACTACAAGCCTCATTGTTGTAAGCTCAATGTTCTTCTCTATGGATTTCTCTCATCTTATCAAATTAGATTGTGAAAAGAAATGCATTGGCATTATCAATGATGTTTATTTTATCACCCATATTCATGTGATGAAGTGTGTCTTTAAGCTCCAAAACAAATGCCCCCCCAGTCAGTCTTGGTGGTGTGCATCTTTTTGACATTCACTCCAATGTAACTATGCGATAACATTTATCATAACCATGTTTCAAATGGTAACCCCAAGATGAAGATACAAAGTTGTCCCTCAAGTGCAACGTTGTTTTCAATTGTTGTTAGAGTTCACTAGATCATGGAATGTTTTTGAACAACTTTGCCCTTAGTTCATATGAACATGTTTGTTCATCTATCTATAATCAAGAAGTTTTTTTTTTATTGCCAGATGCTAATTCATAACTTTGATTGACTTTGACAACTCATCAACCAATCCTTTCTTTGCACCTCAGCTGATCCGAATGCTGTTTGTTTCTCCCTTTCAGGGTCCATTGTATTGCCCCTGGCTACTCAAATTTTCAAGGAGTGTTGAGAAGTGTCAATGTCATTCATGTCAAGGATTTCGCAGACCCAATCGATGTTTTTCTTTGTTTGATAATCTTTTTCATTTTGGAATCAAATCTCATATTTCAAAGGTCAAGTCTATTCAAGTCTAATTGTTGAAATGAAATCAGAGAGAAATCAGTTTTGAAAAAGATCTTTTGAAAATCAAGCTTTCTGGTCAAAGACCCAACAACGTTATTCAATGTAGTCCTTTGATTGTCTAGTATTTTGAAAACAGAAATTGACCCGTTGTAAGATTAAAATGGCCTTTCCCATGGTTCTTTGTGTCCACTTTAAACTCTGATTTAGGGTACATCTTTTTGATGGTCTATAATGAGGTGCTATTTTTGTGAATTTCAAAAACAAGATGCTCAGACCTTATCAAGAAATGTTGTTTCTTTTCTTAGCATTTATTTTATCAACATGCATAATAACTAGTAGCTTAATTCATGAATTCACGACTCTTATAAAAAAGCTCTTCCATTTTTGAGAGCGTCATTTATCGGTTTAGATTGCTTACTTGATCGAAAAAGGGCTTTCAAAAGAACATAATGCAGGCTATGGTTCATGGCTATAAAAAGAAAGGGAAATTCATAAGCTCAAAAAGGTGTTTGAGGGTTTCAAAGACTTAATGATGCGAACCTCGTGATCACGTGGTCACGCAACCCACACGCAAAGACACCAATTCCAGGAAATCCAAGTAAATCAGGTTTGATAGGAGTGTGACACAAAGATATCTTATACCTAGGCACCAGCACTATTAGAAACGGAGACCCCCACCCAACGAATATTGATTCGCAAACGAGAAGTATAAGGATGACGCCGCGAAGACAGTTGTTCTTCAATAAGTCGTTTTCAGTTCATTAGAGAATCATGGAAGGGAGATTATCTCACCAACACACACACACACACACACACACACACACAAAGTGCGGCAAACAAGAAGTTTTATTAATATGAATTGTCTTCCTTACATGTCTGGTTATGCCTTTATTTATAGTGACTGCAAACTAAAATAAACCCTAATGGACCCCTTATATGGACTTATATGATGCTCACTTACAATTAAACCCAAATAATATAAATAAACCCTAAACTAAGAAGAAAATAACAATAAAATGAATAAATCTGAATTTAATATCCTAAATATGATCAGATCAGATTTGTAGCCCTTTAAAAGTCCTATATAAGCTAGGAGAATCAAATCTTAAGGTAGAATTAGTTCTGAAATCTTCTTTCCTTTTTGTAGCTAGGATGAATAAGGAATCCTTGTAAGAAAAGGATTCTGAAACATTTATGAATCCTTGCCACACTTGGAAACTATGTTGCAGCCCATTAAAGATCTTTGTAGAATTAGGAGATTCCCAAAATAAGCTGTTGCATCCTTTTAGGAAAAGAATCCTAGCCAAATAGGAAGTCCACAAGTCAAAAGGAAGTAAATAACAAAACTCGTACAGCCTCTGTTGACCTGTGTTTGGATGCCTTGCCGAACTCCAATTGCCATGATATTTTAACCCAAGGTACAAAAACATGTCAAGAGCCTCCACATAAACTTTCAGCCCGATCCAACGGTAGGATTGAGAATTATGACTATTTCTGTAAAACTGGATAGTTGCGCATTTTACATCAAAATCCAAATTTAACCTTGCATGGATCGTATCATTCTCTCTCTCTTCAAGATGATTCATCCTCGAATCACCAACAAGTTGAATGGACAATTCCTTAGCCTCATTTTGAAGCCTTTGGAGTTCTTTTCTTGCCAAAAATCGTCACCAACCACTTTGGATGAAAGTAGCACCCGTTCTCTTTCGTATTTCATCATTGCAACATTTTTTCTCCTCTCTTTTTGAAGCTTGCTGAGCATTGACGACTGTTGTTAACACATCAAGTTATTGCTTCATCTCCCCGAGAATACAAGATAGACTCTTTGGAACACTAATCTCTTTATTTTTGTCCCTTTGATACCACCTCTCCTTTTGAATCCTCCTTTTCTTTTGCCATAACACCTCATCAAAATACATGAAATCCCTTTGATTTCTAGGCTACTGAAAACCTTCCCGATAGCCTATGGTCTCATCCTTAAAACCACCATCACCATTATCATCAACGTCCTCCTCAAAATCCTCATAATCATCCCACTTTGGCCTTTCAGCCCCACTACCATGGTTTGATTTCAATTCAGCACCAACCTTCCTCACATCTTGGGTACATGTTCTAGCCAAGTTACCATGTATTGCCACCTTCTCAAGTCTGTCACACACGTTCCTCATCGTGAAATTCATTCTTTCCATCATCTTCGTCATGGCTTGCATTTGGAATTTAAGTTCTATATCGGGAGGGCGTGGTGTGTTGTTTTGATCTGACATGATAGTGCCTGTAAAAATTGGTTAGTGGTAAAAACAAATTCTCACATCACTCGTGTTTCGCTCAAACACTCTTAATATCCTCACACGTTCACACCTCTCGTCTCACCTTGCGGTTCTTGTGAAAACTGAAACCAACACCAAATAAAACCAACTTTGCAGCGCAATCAAAATATATATATGACTCAAGAAGCAATAAAAAAAAAAAAAAAAAAAGCAAAAACGAAACTGAGATGATAGTCTCGCGAGTAGCAAGTGAATCTATCCGAAATACAAATGAAACTAAAGACTCGAATAACAATAAAAAAGAAATATGCAAAATATGATGAAACAACACCCAAACATGCAACAGAAAAAAAAAATGAAAACAATAGAAAGAAAGCGAATTTCAAAATTTGACACAAAACAGACTCGTTTACGACGAGTTATGTTCGAATCTGGAACCTAAAGTCAATGATGTCCAATTGAGCTAAAATTTCAGATATAGTGTTGTACCAACCCAAATAGACAGAATATAAAATTTTAGCAACTTACGATAAGGTTTGATAGACTGACGCAAAAAGGTTATGAATCAGACCTAATTAGACCCGAATTTGAAACCCAAAGTAAACGATATCTAATTGACCCCAAAATCAATATGTGGTACGATTAGGGTCCCAATAATAACATAATCAAATTTGAGCTCATTCTGACTTGATTTGGTCAAATTTTCCTTTGTTTAGTTTTTTACGGCAGAAACAAACGAATGCCTTTTTTAATGACTTTTTTTTTCTCTTTTTTTTTATGCCACTGATATATTTTGGTTAGGAACCAAATGAAATAACCTCTCTTTTTTTTTTTTGATAAGTTACCAAATCAAGAGAAGAAGAAATTGGACACTACGGAATTGTTTTTTTTTTTTTATGGAGACAATAAGAAAAGAAAATTTCAGAAGGATATAACTTGATTAATGGAGCCAAGCTCTGATACCAAATGATGCGAACCTTGTGATCACGTGGTCACGTAACCCACATGCAAAGATACCAATTCCCAGAAAGCCAAGTAAATCAGGTTTGATAGGAGTGTGACACAAAGATAACTTGTACCTAGGCACCAGCACTATTGGAAACGGAGACCCCCACCCAACGAATATTGATTCGCAAACAAGAAGTATAAGGATGACGCCACGAAGATAGTTATTCTTCGATAAGTCGTTTTCAGTTCTTTAGAGAACCATGGAAAGGAGATTATCTCACCAACACACACACACACACACACACACACACACAAAGTGCGGCAAACAAGAAGTTTTATTAATATGAATTGTCTTCCTTACATGTCTGGTTATGCCTTTGTTAATAGTGACTGCAAACTAAAATAAACCCTAATGGACCCCTTATGTGGACTTATATGATGTCCACTTACAATTAAACCCAAATAATATAAATAAACCCTAAACTAAGAAGAAAATAACAATAAAATAAATAAATTCGAATTTAATATCCTAAATATGACAGGATCAAATTTGTAGACCTTTAGAAGTCCTATATAAGCTAAGAGAATCAAATCTGAAGGTAGAATTAGTTCTGAAATCTTCTTTCCTTTTTGTAGCTAGGATGAATAAGGAATCCTTGTAAGAAAAGGATTCTGAAACATTTATGAATCCTTGCCACACTTGGAAACTATGTTGCAGCCCATTAAAGATCTTTGTAGAATTAGGAGATTCCCAAAATAAGTTGCCGCATCCTTTTAGAAAAAGAATCCTAGCCAAATAGAAAGTCCACAAGTCAAAAAGAAGTAAATAACAAAACTCATACAGCCTCTGTTTACCATTGTTTGGATGCCTTGCTGAACTCTGATTGCCATGATATTTTAACCCAAGGTATGAAAACATGTCAGGAGCCTCCACGTAAAATTTCAGCCCGATCCAACAATAGGATTGAGAATTATGACTATTTTCGTAAAACTGGATAGTTGCACATTTTACGTCAAAATCCGAATTTGACCTTGCCTAGATCGTATCACTTAAGATCAACATCAACTATTCATTAATTTTATTTTTCTTGTTGTCTTTGTAGAGAAAGTGACAACTTTGTTAACCTCAAATATCAGAATTCTCTTAATATAGGTCATAAAGCATATCCAACTTCTTTCATGATGAATAACCAATCTAATCATTAAAGGCTTTATCATTGATACCAAAAGACAATGTTTGTAACTCAGTATTTTTATTTTGTTTTGGTATTAAATTTTGGCATTTGTTACCTCTTTCCTTGATTGAAACTTATTTTTGCCCTTCTTAGGCTTGATAAGTGTTATCCTTCCTTAATCTTTGACATGCCTTTAAGTGTTGGTCATTTCTACTCTTTTTTTTTTTTTTAGGCTTTTTCATAGCCTTCCTCATAGTTTTCTTACATGCCCCCCAGTCTATAGCTTCTTTCTTCTTCTAACTCTTTCTCAATCATTGGACTTTTGTTCTAAGCCTTTGTTTTATCCATTGATTCTATCAATGTCTTTAAAATATCTCTTAATTGCCCCCAGTGTGGGGTGTGAACCTAGTCAGGATTTCTTTTGAAAAAAAAATATTCTATTAAGCTCAAATAGGGATTGCAAAGGATATATGTCTTTAGAAAGTGAAGGGATGAACAAAGATGTCCTTATCTCATTTCAAGCAAAGTCGATTAGAACCGATAAATTTTGACCTCATCCAGTATAATGATTTGGACTTGTAAGAATCATGATTCGCGAGTCCATAACTATTGAATCCACTACATATCATTATGCATACTGCTAAACTTTAGCTACACGTTGTGTGGTTCACTTTCATGCATGAGTTCAAAATTGTTTGGTCACCTCATATTATTTATCTTGCCATTTTAACAAATATCGAGTCACTTCTGCAATCAAAATACTTTTAACCTTCAAGATTGATTAGCCTAAATCACGTGTTGGAGTTCGATCAAAATATTTTGTCAAAAATAAAATTTTAAACATCTTCTGACTTCAGAACAACAAAGAGACAGAGAAAAAAACATGTTCCGTTAAAGGATGAGATGTGATCCCAAAACAAATTACAAAAGGGCAAAACTCCATAACAAAATGATTGCAATTCAACACCATTCTTAGATTAGCTTTTTTGGCAATATTTGTGCTTTGCCAAGCATTTTCGATCTTTTGTCAATCTGAGGATGTTCTGGTGACAATATGGTTGATGACATCATCTTTCTCAAACTCAACTCACATCTTGCTCACCATCATCAGGTCTCGATTCTTGAAAATTTTACAACTATTCAAATGAATGGCCAAGACCCCATCATGATATTCACATCTCATGTCTGGATTATACCACTTAGAAACAGTGGTTGTATGGGATTTAACATAGTCGAGGCAATAAGTCTAGAGTCTGACAAATGCTGGTAGACAAACTCGAGTGGATAAGGTATATCCATCTTGGAAAAGACATTTAATTAGTATCATAACAAGTTCTGATTAGGCAAAATAACTAAGGTTTCTCACCTTCAGGATTATCTTCTGATTCAACTCTCCTCATTGTTCTGGCACCCATGGTATAACCTTTAATTTTTCTCATCTTCATAGCTTGCTTAATTCCTTTGGCAATCCTCACAACAGCATTATGTCAATCTTCCAATGTTGTTATGGTTGTTTGAGGATTGTTAGAATCTCCCAACAGCTAAGTAATTTTATAGCACGCAGCACCGCCACATGCTGACGTATGGAATCACGCATTGTCTTTACTGGGGGAGAAAATGATGACAATGAATATCCTCTATTTCATCTTTGATTCCTCCCAAACAGTGCAGCAAACAAGCACCAAATAGAGGGAGTTCTGTTCTGTTGAAGTTTCATTCTTCTTCATGTTTTTTGTCAAAGCATGGCTCTTATCTCTACTTCTGCATTTTAATGCTGACACTAATAGGAGAAAATTATAAATGATCTGAAACCACTACATTCCTTCTTGAATTCCCCACTGGAAAATCCACAAACAGATCTTTGTAGAGAGAGCTCTGTTACATTGAAGTTCAAGGTATACTTAATTTTTTTCAAATCAGGTCTGGCTCTTCTGCCTACTACAGTGTTTTAGTGCTCCTATTGATGAGAGAAAGTTTTATAGCATATGAAACTACTATATTCCCTCTTGTATTCCCCACAAGCAGAGTCACAAACATATCTCTGTTGAGAGAGCTCTTCTACATTGAAGTTCAAAGTATACTCATGTTTTTCAGACCAACATCCTGTGTTGCTGGACTAGAATGGGGTTCACAGCATATGTGCCTAGAAAGAAGTCTTTTGTTCATGACGTGAAAGGTTGACGGCTATTGGGTGCCATTAAAAGACATGGAATCAGTGAACAATTAACAGTGTAGCTAAACCAAAAAAGAGAATGTCTTTTGTTGATTATTGAAGGTGTTGCTGCTGCTATTCATGACTGAGGAGAGGCAGTGCCACTTTAATATTTTGGCCACTGTTGGTTGAGTGCTGATGAGAAAAGTTAATGATGTTTTCCTTGTGTGGGACATGGACTGACAGTGCTTCCATAGAAGGATGTGCAAACATTCCCCTTCCACTCTTTAAGTTCAACACTTTTTCAAGCAAATCAAAGAGTCTAGCTACTTCCCACTGGATGCTCTCAATTTTCTTTAGATAATAACTCTCTTATCAAACCCCATTCTTCATTTTCTAACTTTTCTCAGTCCCGTATAGTAGACCTTAGGTCAGGGAACCTACTTTTCATCTCGACGCATGCATGATAAATGTATGAGCATATAATCTATATGATGAACTTGCCCTTCGAGGGGTGATATATAGTTGTAACTCATGTATGATGAGACAATAATCTTGATTCCTGCTCAAACTCTACAATGAAAATTTTCTGAGTGACGGCAATTGTGTCACCCACAGGTCTTGAGTTGAAGATACTTCAAGAAGGGTTTGTCCTGATGCAAATAACGATAGCACTTACATTCTATTCATTAAATGAACATGGGTAAGTTTTCTACCTGGTCTCAATGGGGTCTCATATTTGCCTAGTGACGATCTTCGTAAAGACAGTATAAGGGCGTTGCGAGAAATAATTAAGGTGCATAATACCCACCATTACCAAGCATGCACTCATATATAAGTTGGGTGTTTCACGCATATAAACCCTGAACAATAGTCATAGGGCAGATTGCTAATTCCCCATCTAACCTAAAAGATGAAACAATGTGTGTGCTTTCAAAAATAAAAACAAGTGATGCATGAAACAATTATATAAAATGAAACAATATGAACAAAAAAGACAAAAATGCAAAAACTTAAAACACATCAAATACACAAAGCTTAATCCAATATTGTCAGAAAGAGTACCATCCCCAGTGGAGTCGTCATTATGTTGCACGTCACCCGCACGGCATCGGTTTGTCAATTCTTTATTTTGATTGCTTTGATTGGTTCGATAGGAGTCGCCACCTAGTATTTAATTGAGGGCTACTAGGAAACTCGAGTGTACTGGTCTTGTCAGAGATTCACGGGTAAGGGACTAGTTGTGGTTAGGGAAGATATTAGCACCCCTAACACACTCTACCTGAGGTAAGCTGCTTCGTGACTTTGATGTCTTAAAAAAGTTTTAAAATTTTTTTATTTTCATCAGATATTAGAAATACGACTAATGTGTAAGTTCATAATTCTTGACCATTAACAAATCAAAATATTAAATTCTTCTTTATTCTTTGTAATTTTATCATAAAATAAAAACATCCACAAAACAAATACAAACACACATTTACTTTTACTATTTTTTTTTTCTTTTTTTTTTTTCTTTTTTCTTTTTTATTTTTACATACACACTGCAAATTATAAAAATTCAAAAAAAACTTGAAAAAAAATTACATTAAAAATTTAAAAATTAGAAACAGCCCTAAAAAATCTTAGCATTGCTAGGAACATTTCTGTGAAGCCTAATATTAAATTCTTCTTTATTCTTTGTAATTTTATCATAAAATAAAAACATCCACAAAACAAATACAAACACACACATTTACTTTTACTATATTTTTTTTTTTCTTTTATCTTTTTTCTTTTTTCTTTTTTCTTTTTTTTTTTATTTTTACATACACACTGCAAATTATAAAAATTCAAAAAAAAAACTAAACAAAAATTACATTAAACAATTTAAAAATTAGAAACAGCCCTAAAAAATCTTAGCATTGCTAGGAACATTTCTGTGAAGCCTCGAGGACACCAAGAACAGTGGTGGCGCGTTGTTCCACGCGCCCCCGCCACTGTCAACGCATGGATTCACACACCGCCATCGATAAAGGTGGCAAAACCAATGGATCAGGAATGTCTTCTTCTTTTATGTCTCTCTACTCTAGCAGTGACCTGCAAAACAATCGAAAACACAACTTGAAGTTGATTTGAATTTTTTTTCTTTGATTTCAATCTGTTTTTTCTTTCTCTTCTTCTTTGTTTTGGATTTGTTTCCCTCTCGATTTCGCCTTTTCTATTTCAGGCAGTCGGCTGGCAAATGGGTTTCTGTCAACGGCTATGCAGCTGCTGATAGCCAGTCTGGGCAAAGGAGAGTTGGTCGATGGAGATGGGGGGGACAACTATATGGTGTGCTGCTGGAGGCTGGTCTGTGGGCATTGTTGAAAATGGGTCGACCAGGAACAAGAAGATATGGAAATAGGGGAGCGGCCAATTCTGGTTTGTTTTTTGGGGGAGGGGCGTGAGCGGTGGCTTGTGTTGGCCAAGTAGAGAAGGGTGGCATTAGCTTTGGGAGGAAAGGGAACGGCTATTTTTTGGGTTGAGGGAGAAGGAAATGGCATTGGGCGGGGGGAAATGTGGCAATGAGGCTGCTTCAGGTGCAAGGGAGAAGAAGATGTGGCAGTCGTGGCTTGTCTGGGTGGCTAGTGAGCAAGAAAATCAGAGAGCAAGAGAAAGGGAGCTCTTGGGTTTAGGGGGGAAGAAGGCTAAAAATCCAAAGAAAGGGGGCTACAGTTTCTATTGGCAGAGAGGCTGTCAGGTTTTCCTGTTTAGGTGAGCGGCTGGTGTTTTGTTTTAGTTTAGGAGAACCAGAGGAAGCCGAGGGAGAGAAGATGGTGAGCGGCGGCTTGAGAGAGAAAATGAAAGCCACCAGGGGGGCGGCTGTTTGGTCAGAGATCGGTTTAGGTTTAGGTTTAGGTTTAGGTTTTTTTTTGTTTTTTCTTTAAAAATTGCCCCCCTCCCTTTTTGTGTCTGTTGAAGGCTACTATTTATAGGCAAAATATTATTTGGTCCCCAAACTTGGTCCCTCAACTTTCCTTATTTTTTTAAATTTTGATTTTTCTTAATTTTTTATATTTTTTGAAAACGAGCAATATCAATGTCGACTCAATGAGAAAAAGCAATGATTTTAAAAATGACGCATAAAAAGTCGAATGCGTTCGAAAGACCCTTGAAAATTTAAATTATTTTTTTTAGACGATGTTGAAAATGCTAAAAACAATACAAATATATTAAAAACATATTTTTTTTTTTGGATTTTCGTTGTTTTTGCTATTTTTTGGATTTTTCAAAAATTTTATCAAAAAGGTGGGTCAAAAATTGGGTAACAACATAGTGAAACAATTTGAAATGAATGACACCATCTAGAGCAAGATATGTCCTTTAAGAGACCTACTTTGGCGACTTAAGGTCTAGCTAGGAAATGGATCGAGACAAAATCATGCAAGACAAACACGACAAACAACAACCAAAAAAAGACCTAAACGTGTCATAAAATAAATTCATATAAGAGTACAAAAGCATCACAAGCATATTCACAAACATCAAACTCATTTTAGAAGACATGGGTCTTTAAAATAACCTAACTTGGATTACTTAAGGTTGTTTTGAAAGGGATTAGATTAAACCAAATTATTACACCACAAATACATTTAATTGCAGCATATAGCAGGTATGAAAGTTAAAAGTAAATACAACATCACACATTAAATAATGTTTCCAAATATTACATGTATATAGTGACTAGGTAAGGGTTGCCTAAGCTGGGAGAGAAAGGAATGAACACAACAACAACTTGAGCACTAACTCTCCAATGGACAAATATCCTCTTCCTCTCCTTTTTTTTCTCTAGGACTAAGGTCATAAACTAACACACCAAGTCTTTGACCTCCCTTTATTCTATACTGAGTATTCTACTATCTCAAAGATTATGACCTAAAAACTAACGTTTCTCTTTTCTTCTCTACCTCTCTTAATATCTTTCTACTTTTTTTCTTTCATCTTTTTATTTTCCTCTATGTGTGTTACTCTCCATTGATTGATTCTTTTTTCTTCTTCTTTCCCTCTCTAATAAAACCCTAAGTCTATTTATAGGCAGAAAAGACTGTCCTCGCTCGATGAATACTTGCAATTAGATGCAAGCAATTAACAATCAACCTTTTATTTTATACTACTTGTTATCCATAAACAGATGGTCGAACCGAAGTAGTAAATAGAAATTTAACTTAATTATTAAAAGCTATCATTCAAAAGAATTTTAAAAACTAGGAAGATTGTTTACCATTTATTGAATTTGCATATAATTAGACTTGATTCCTTTACCTGTTAATGAAAGAGTTAGTCTTGACGGTAATCAAAAAGCACATATGGTGAAAGACTTGCATGAAAAGATACGATAGCAAATAGAAAAAAAAAAAAAAAGAATGAGCAATATGCATTCAAGACTAATAAAGGATGCAAATTAGTAAGGTTTGAACTAGGATATTGGGTTTAGGTGCATATAAGGAAGAAAAGTTTTCCTAAATAAAAGATATCAAAATTAAAGCCTAGAGAAGATGGTTAGTTCCATATCATATAGAGGATTAATGACAATGTCTACAAAAATGGATCTACCAAGTGAGTATTGTGTTAGTAGTACATTCAATACTTAATATCCCTCTTTATTTTATGTAGGTGATGTTTAAAATGATTAATCTTTTCGAGGAGAATGGGAATGATATGATTCAAGCAACACCAAGAGATTCGTTAAAGGTTTCAGTGGTTCAGTGACAAGACTTAGGGCTAAGAGGTTCAAAGAGGCTTTCATTGGACTTATTTAAGACACGTAGGCTAAAGTGGATATCAAGAATAGATTAAATAATAAAGAACAAACCTTGATTAATTTAATTAATGTTTAAAAAGGGTTATAGATGGAAATTTTGACATTACAAAAAGACCAAAATAAGAAGAATCAAATCAACTAGTTTTAACCTATCACTACTATTTTTTCTTAGATGGAGATATAGGAGGAATTTTAATATGATTCTTGTTGTATTAGAAAGTAGACAGCTATACTTTTCCTGTGATATATGTCATGCCTTCTAATTCAGTAAGACAAAAAAGAAACATATGATTGAATTTAAAATTTAATTATGCCAACAGATTATTAATATAACTTTGGTCTTATTTAAAGTAGTTTGACAGTTATTTTATATATCTTTTAGTTATTGTTAGATCTTTTAGAGATACGAAGGCCTTTTAGAGTTATTATTTATTATTATCCAGCGCAGCTCTCTACAGTTAGGAACAAATCAGTCTTTGTACATAGGAAAGGAAATTCTTGAAGCCAGTTCACAATAAATCTCAAAGTATCCTCAGTTGTTAACCCACTCCTAAAAATAACAATAAATTAGTCACCAGACAAAGACAATGCAATTAACAAGAGGGGAAAATAGAGCCATTTCCAAGAAGAAAATACTTAATTACAAATTCTGGTGTCATTCCAGGAAATATAATTGGAGCATGTGTTTGAGTATAAAAACCCAACTCCAATTGGTGATTCAACGTAGAGCATATTTGATTCTGTCAACATTATCAAGATGATGTTATAACTAGTTCCCAAAATGATAAAAAGATAAAAACAAAAAAAAGGGGGCATTCAACATACATTCAATCTGTAATCTTACCTAATTTCCAGGAATATTGATTGGTTTTTGACAAGAAGTCCATTTTTCCCTGGTTGGAATGGACCATGCATGTTCCTCAAAAGCGCCATAGCCAAGTGAAGAACAATCAAGGCCTAGTGTGAAGATATCCGTAATACAGCATTGAATTCGAAAATTACTATAAAAAGATAAGGCAGAAAGTTTATGCCAATAAACATGTAGCTCAGCTAGCATTCACATCTTCTAAAGAGGTCTCAGGTTCGAGTCTTTTCATGTAAACTGGAAAGAAAAAATAAAAAAGGGTAGACAGTATGTCAAGCATAATACAAACCTCCATTGAGCCATAAGGTCAAGGACGCGAAAGTGGATCAGCTGATTCTGCTTCAATATAGAATAGAACTCGGCCATGTTTGGCATCTTTTACAGTGTAGCCAGAGTACTTTTCAAAGGGAAAATTGCCAAGCTGCCCTGGTAGTCTCGTTAGCCGCTGAGCTCAAGATTTCGAGCACCAGAGAAAGAAGAGCAAGGAAATGAATCGATTAACCATTAGAAGAAAAGATGATGACTCGTTTGTCTAAGCGGCCAACCACGTTCCAAACTGCAGTTGGCCACAGAAAGCATAAAAAATGACGTTTTTTTCAGCTAACCGCAGTTTCTCCAGCCTCAAAAAACGATCAAGTAGATAGAGGGGGATGGATATCAATGATGGTTTAAATTGGAATCCCGCATTGTTGCTAACGGACCTCAAATTGTCATCTTTTCTTTTCATTTACCGGCTTCTTGTCTGTGGCAATCTGGCGCATATCCTCTCAGTTAGTTCTTTGCATCTCGTCTATAGCTTGAGACAACGAATAGCTCAACAAGGATTATTTTGTTGACCGTGAGGATGATTAGCTCGTTAGAGACCTCACCAACTAATTGTTAGCTACGATATCTCATGCAAATGGCAGGTGGAAAAGATCATCACAAAGCAAAAACTGAACTGCGCGATGCAAGGCAAGCGTACGAGGTCAAAACGTTAGCCTACGTAGAACTCGTAACCTTTCTTTTAAAATCCAAAATATTCACCATTACCCATGCATGCGCCGTGATTGAAGCCGGAGAGGGTTTCACCTTGACTTTTGAGGGGAGGGAATTCCAAAGAATGACTCCACTTGGCCGCACACCAACTGGTCTCAGGTGTTGTGTTTCGTGTGTGGGAGGTCTCAGGTGTTGTGTTTCGTGTGAGGGAGAACTTGCATATTAAGACAGATTTCCTTCGATTTGTCTAAATTCATGCTATGATCACTTGAATCCATGCACAACGCGGGGGGGTCATTTTCAAGCTATTAACTTACCATGCATGATCTTGCTCATAACTACTACTCCATGGTAGGATGTATCGTCAAGAGAGGGAAAAGGCACATGGAACCGAGCGCCCTTTGTTTCTTTCAAGAGGGATAACGGTATGTAATTATATGCCACCGAAAAGCGAAAAAGATTCCCAATAGCAACAGTTGCATCAGGACATCTCAGGATCCCCTAAACCCTAGCATGCAGCTACAAATTTCCCGTCTCACAAGTACCTGAAAAGAAAGATCCTGCAGACCCTATGTTTGTCCTTTTCAAACACAGGCAGCAAGTTGTACCTTCGATTCCCGCCCACTAGGTAGGTACCACAGGTAAACTGTTCATGCACATGGATCGATTTTGATTTTAAATTTGTAATTCTTAAAAAATAATATTTTTTATTTTTTTAAGTTTATTTTTAACATTTACATATTAAAATAATATAAAATCACAAAAATAAATAATTTAAAACAAAATAAAAATAAAAATTTTTAAAAGCACAAAAAAAAAACTCCTACAAAACGAGGAGGTAGAGATGATGGTGACACAAAAGGTGTACTTTGAACATTTCCTCATTAAGCCATTGGGCTTACAATCTGTATTTTCCGGTGTCATATAGAGGTAAGTAAAAAATTGAATAACTGATTAAACCAAAAAAACTATAAGAAAAAAATAATTAAAAAAACCAAACCAAAAAAACCCTTATTAACCAATTAAAAAATCACAAAAAAATTCTTGTTCAATTCAGCTTTGGTTTTTAAAGTCTGAAACCGATTAAACTAAACCGAACCGAACTAGTTCAACCGGACCAGCACTTAAAAAAAAAAACAAGTATACATAGTTTCTAACTCTAAACCTAAATACATTCTCACTCGTCAGCCACCCCTCTCTATCTCTCATCTCCCAAATGACAAATCTTCAATGTTTTCAAATCTTCACTTATTTCTGCCTTGACATCTTCACTTTAAAAGAAAAATCAAACTTTTTCTAGCTTTCATCTAGGCCTTTCAAGAAGGAAGTCAGCCACTCATCTCAGTGACATGCCTTAAACTTTAGCTTGAGCCCTTCCAGTAGTCTTTGCTTTGTTAATGGAATGAATTTGTAGTTTTGAAAGGTGGAGCAGATCTTGGTCTTATGGACTGGCTTTCTAACCATCCTGAATATTAACCCCACGATTCTGTCTTCTTCTCTTCCAATCTTCCATCTAGCCAGTTTATTGAATTTAGCTTCATTAGGACTACTAGAATTTCTTCATAAATAAAGTTTCTTTGGTTAGTTTTGATTTGTTGGCTTCTTGGAATGCAAAAGGCCTTCGAGTTTGAGAGCTTCAAGGATATGCTTAAGGGTTTCAAGATCTTTCGATGGAGATTCAATCCCTTGCTTAAGGGTTTCATCTCTCAAATTCCTTACGTTGTGTTTGTTCAGTTTCACAAATAAAAGTGCTGAAAAATACGGTCAATAATTTCAGTTTGAACCAATTTTGAAGAGGAAAAAACCGAGTCAAACTGAAATTAATTGGTTTGAACCAGTTTTCAATTCGGTTCAAAAAGTTTAAAAAAATCAGTTTGGTTGTTTATTTTGGTCCAAAACCGGACCGCAATGAAAAGATTGTCCCCCTTCTTCCTTTTATGTACAGAAACTATAGTGAAAAAGCACCAGGCGCCTTGTATAGTGTTCAACAAGAAAAGGAAAAAAACCATACGCATAAAAGTAAAAAGAAATAAAAGATCTGCTAATCTACTGCTACTGAAAATAGGTGGCAGCCAACGACAATATGGAGGGAAGGATGGTGTGGACAGCAGGCTCATGTCTCCACAGTTGTTGGATCTCCGTACAGTTCTCCTACAACAATTAAGTCCTCGGGTTTCTTCCTCTCTTGAAGCCACGCATAGCCTTCCTTCCCTCCTTCAGGCAATGAAAGTCCATCAACTGCATTGTCAGCAAGAAAAATATTATCAAATACTTACTAACTTCAAAGATTTCACCGAGTCAGAACATTATTTCATTTACGTAAATATTTTGAATCAACTTTTTGAAGAGGCACCATGATACCTGAGATATTGGAAAATGGGAAGTCAAAGTAGAACTGGCAATGCCGGCCATCAGAATCGGAGTAGGGAGGGCCAAGCACATCTAGGACAGCACATGCTGTTACTGCTGTAAAGCAATGCATGTTGCCTCCATCAGTGGGGTAAAGGATAGAGGTGTTGCACGGAGCAGTGAAGTTGGAGTTGACCTTGACCTTGGCCAAACGAGCTTCAGGTTGCTGGACATCAGGCTGCCTTGCTTCATTAACCAAAACCATTAAGTCAGGCTAGTTTCTTTTGCAAGTATAGAGGAGGGAAAAGTGAAATTGCCGAAGTCAAGTATTATGCTAGGGTTCCCCATGATGCAAACAACTGATGAGACTCATGGTATAGAGGGAGAGGGTCAAGTTATAGGTTACGAAAACGATCGAAAACGATCATGTGACCTTTCTATCTAGTGAACTAGAGCATTGCTCAAATGAGGATTGTGATTTTTGCATTGTTCAAAACTTTTTAGGTCTTGACAACTTTAAGACCAATTTCAAAATATATAGAGGGATTTTTTTTTCAATGTCCGCCAGCTTCAGTATACAAAGTTAGATTTACATTTTTCTTCTCTAATTTTCTCATGGAATTTGCTATTTTGATCAAATACAAAGTGCCCAGCCAGTAAAAAAGAATTCGTATGCTTGCGCTGGACTATTGCAAATAAAATGGATTACTTTTCAACTTTTTTATTGACCAACAGCATATTCAAATGCTTGATTTCTTTGTTTAATACCTCGTCGCCAGGAAGATGAATACTAGGTTTAGCAAGGTCAGGTCATTTTCTAGTTCAACACTAACCCTCTTAGAGCATTTCTATTTCTTCACCTTTAAGTACAAAAAATCTGGCTGCATAAAATTCAGTATCAAACACAAAAAAATTACAACTTACATTTTGAAGGACTGACCACAGCAGATGTGCTGGGAGGGACATCAACCACCCAGTCATATGATTTTATGTGCATAGTCCCAAAGAGAAGTTTGCTAAATACAGTCATTCCAGGATGATTATGAAGTGGAATGACACCTGAAGGCGGCAAGCAGAAAATCCCTATCTGTGATAATTGAAAATTAGAGCACTCATGTCAAATACAATTCCTCAAATATATACAGGAAAGCACCTCAGAAGACTGCATACAGAGAATTTGTCACATTCATGGATATGTATGTATCTGATCACAGGAGTTTCCCCGGCGCCAGAAGCTCGAGAATGTGGCATTTCTGGACTGAGACCAACATCTGCAGGCTTGAAGTCATCTAAATAAAAAGAATCAAGGATAAATATCAAACCCAAAAACAAAATATAGCTAATGGTACTTTTTCATCAGCAGCAACGAAGAGGTGGTGGCACTTCTTCAGTTTATACTTGAGTGTTTCATTCCTATCACTATCTTCATTTTATTGAAATGCATCAAAAAAACAAAGCCTTGAAGTAGAACTTAAACATCAATGTCAAATATTACTTGTGTGCCTGCATACGTAACCATGTGTGTGTAAGCAATCATGCGAAGTGCATTAACCGAATGCTATTAAGATAAGAAAGGCTGAACCACGGAAGAAATGAAAGCATGTCCATGAAGGGAATAGCAGTAATAGAAGTTGAAATAGCGAACTAGAGGAAATTGAGAAGAGGTTGCATAGTCGTGCTATTCATGCTGGCTCAAGCCTTGATTCATCTTTGTAAGGCTTCTCATTCCCCAAGGATTATAAATCTAGTAACTAAAAGGCCTTGAGGGTCAAGACCATAAAAAATATTAAAAAGACAAAAGAAATCGCATCTACATTCTTGCTGAGAAACATCGTACATTTCATTAGTATTTTTTTATTTCAATTTAAAAAAATCATAGAAAAACTGCTATAGGTACAAAAACTAACAAAAAAATAATAAATAAATAAAAAAAGCAGATACCGATGGGCTTTTCTCAGACAGTAAGAAATTATTAATTAAACGAAATCTGATAAGGAAGAGGGTAAGAAGATAACCAACACAACATACAATGTACTGGAGAAAGTAAAATCAAGCCAAGTTCAACAGCATCCCAACAATAAGAATTGAGATAAAACAGGCATTAGTATTATCAAAACCAAACTCTAAAACCCCTTAATTATTATGCTACCCAATTTTCCAACTCTAAAGAATCAAATTCAAGGCACTGAAGAAAGGGAATTAATATCACAAAAAAAACATACCCAAAACTGCCTTTAGCTTTTGGATATTATCGGGAGAAGGAATAATTCCAGCGCTACAAGGGTCAAAGACTTCATTGCAGATGTTATAAAGCTTCTGCAACGGCGATGCAGACACCATCTTCTTATGACGGCGCCGCCGGCTCTTCTTTCCTTTGCTATTCGTATTGGTTTTCGGATTCAAATTCGAATTCGGAGTCGAACCCTAATCCTTTGCCAATTCACAAACGTCGTTTACTTTCTTATTAGCCACACTCGTCTTCGTTTACTTTCTTATTTGCCACAATCGTCTCAATGCCCATTCATCCCCCACAACACCACCTCTCAGAACAACAACATAAATTCCTATCTGGGTATCTTCTCAAAAGCAAAAATTTCAGATCAAAGATTAAAAAAACACAGACATGGGTATATGGGTATGCAAGATTTTATAGGAAAGAAACAAAAAAAGAAAAGAGAGAAAAACACAGTATATGTATGTATGTATGAATACGCAGCTTTCACTAAGTATGGTACTGTTTACTTAGTTTGATGCTATGTGTATTTGAGTGTTTAGAATACAAGAATAGAGAGGCAAAAGGAGATAGGAGATGATGTCGAAGTGAAAATCGGCATCTCTTGTGATGTGAGGGTGGGTGAGTGAAAAATGGAGGAAGATTGGGGTATAAATAGGAAGAAGGTAGACCAGGTGATTTTTCTAGGGTTATTTTTAGTTTAAAGGAAAATAAAGTTGGTTTCTTTGAGAGAGAATCAAAACCAGGGGCCATTGCTTCCATTCTATGGGCTGTTTTTCTCTTTCCTTTAATTTATCCAAACTTTATTTTTCTTTTTTCGTATATATAGTGGTATTTCTTTCATTCTTTCCGATTTTGCCCATTCTTTTTTAGTTTTTCACATTCTTCCCTCTTTTATTTCTTTAAGAATAAATAGATGGATCAAAAACTTTTGAATGTAAAAAAATAATTTATTTATTATGAAGATTTTTTTTTGCTATTGTCATGATACAGACTAATGGGTCAAATGTAAAACAAAAAAAATATTACCTACTTGTTATCTATTTCAAATTAAAAATAGTGTGGGAGTTACTTTAACGTGATAGAATTAATTTGATAAATTTACAAAAAATTAAAAAATTAATCAAAAACATTATGATTTGGCTTTTAAAAAAATTAATAAAATATATTTTTTAAAATACATAATGATATATTTGATCTATCCAAGTAACCTTAGGTTTAATAATTCTAATTTAATTGTATGATAAAAGAAAATATACGGAGAACAATTCAAAATTAACTAGATATTTAAGAATGAAATTATGCTTTAAATTTTTTTCATGTTTGTTTGCATTTTAGAAAGTTAATCAATGAAAAATAATTTTCAATAAAAAAAAAATTAGTTTGGTTTTCAGAAAAGTATTTTTCTTTCGGGTCCTACTTATTTCATAAAAATTGATTTTCTTAAAATTATTTTCTAAATTTTTCTATGTTAATTAACCATCATGGAAATTGATCAATTAAAAATACTTTTCACTCAAAGAAAAATTTAGCATGATTTCTAAAAAAGTGTTTTATTTTTATTTTAAGCAAAAAATACTTCCCAAAGTGTTGCGAAAAATTCCAAAATATATTGTTACTTGTTAATTATATCAAATTTGGTCATCAATCTTTTGATTATTATATATTTTGTTTTAAATTTTTTTATTAATTTTATCCCTTAGAGCTTTATTTAATTTGTTTTTGATACTAACTTTAGTCCTTATTTTTTTAATTGTTATTTGTTTTTATTTTATATTTTTTTAATTGGAATTTTTTACCTATCAAATTTGATCTTCATTCTTTTAATTGCTATTTATTTTATTTAAAATAATTTATGAAATTAATTTTTTTAATTTCATCCATTTTCAACTTTTTTATTTGTTAAATTTGATCTTTTATTTTTTAAAAATAATTTATGAAATTAGATTTTTTACAATTTCATCCTCCTTTAACTTTTTTTATTTGTCAAATTTGGTCAACTTTCTTTTAATAAACTTGAAAAACAATATTACTAAGTTAATTTATAACTTATTTTTCATAACACTATTAAATATTATAAAATAATTCATTTTCTAGTAATTTACTTTCTATTAAAACCATTTTCCAAATGGAACGTACATTCTGGCAAACAAATGGATTTGGATGGAATATATTTTTTTGAAGTTGCATGAATTTCAAAAATATCATGTTATTTCTTTTACTATATCAATTAGTTCTCAATAGTTTGATTGTTATATATTTTATTTTGAATTTTATTTTATTATTTTTCAATTTTATTTCTTATAATTTAATTTGATTTAATTCTTATATCAACTTTGGTTTTTATTTTTTTAAAATGTTATTTGTTTCTCTTATCCTTTTATTAATCCAGATTTTTTTATCAATTCAGATTTTATCATTATTTTTTATTGTTATTTATTTTATTTGAAATAATTTATGAAATTAGATTTTTTTTTTATTTCATCCTCTTTCAACTTTTTTATATGTTAGGTTTGGTCCTTATTTTTTTTTTTATTACTATTTGTTTGATTTGAAATAATTTATGAAATTTTTTTCTCAATTTTATCATCCTTCAACTTTTTAATCAAACAAATTTGACCCTTATTATTTTGATTGTTTTTTTTATTTGAAATAATTTATGAAATAATTTTGTTTTTAATTTTATCCTCCTTTAATTTTTTTTACCTGTCAGATTTGGCTTGTATTGCTTTAATTGCTATTTTTTTATTTGAAATAATTTGGGATTTTGTTTCAATTTTATCCTTCTTCAATATTTTATCTGTCTGATTTGGTCCTTATTCTTTTGAATGCTATTTATTTTATTTGAAATAATTTATGAAATTAAATTTATTTAATTTCATCATCTTTTAAATTTTTTATCTGTCAGATTTAATTTCATTCTTTTGATTGCTAATTGTTTTATATGAGAAAATTTGAGATTTTTTTTTTAATTTTATACTCCTTCAACTTTTTTATCTGTTACATTTGGCTTTATTCTTTTAATAAACTTAAAAAGATTAAAACATTAATAAATTATTTTCTGATTTATTTTTTATAATAGGCCAAACACTAAAAAATATTTTTTAATTTTTTTCCATGAAATTATCAAATATTAAAAAATAATTTATTTTTTAATAATTTACTTTCTATAAAACTTAATTTTAAAAAAATATATATTTTTCAACAAACAAATTCTTACTTAAATAATTTTGTATTCCACGTGCGCTGCAAAACATATTTCTCACGCAACAAACAACTTTTTACGATTTCCAAAGTTAGATTAGAATTAGACAATCAATGTTTTATTGTCTCCTCGAATATATCTGAAGAGGAATTTTGGGGTCATCTCCTTGGAATAATTTTCATTATATTTTACAAATGATTTGGTTACGCAAAAGTTGACCAGAAAAACAGCTTTCCCTTTCCTAAACTGATATTTCTAGTTTTGTTTTTTAATATTTTTTAAAAAAAATTTAATTTTTTTCTTTACTTTAAATTAATATATTTTTAATATTTTCAAAACATTTTGATGTTCTGATATTAAAAATAATTTTTAAAAAATAAAAAAATATTATTTTAATACATTTTTAAAGTTAAAAATACTTTTAAAAAAAACAAAAATCACACTTTTAAACAAGTCCTTTTATCAATCCTCCATAGCCATGTTACTTCAAATATATATATATATATATATATATATATATATATATATAAAAACAAGAATAAGTTTCAAAAAAAAAATTATGAGGGAAGAGATATTAATTATCTAATGAAATTTGCTTCTATTGTTGTTTTTATTATCTATTCTTATAATTTTTATTTTGAAATAACGTTAATGAATCCTTTTTGTTTGTTTTACATTCGTACATGCATATTATGTACTAAGAATTGTGAGGGAATAATATTTTAAAATAAAATATAGATATAAAAGAGTTTTGATAGTGTTCATAAGTTCATTAATAAACTTTTAAAAGTCAAGTATTGAAGATAAAAATCAAGTGTTAACGAAGAGCTGAGATAACCTGATTCTGCACACGTGTTTCTCGAGCCTCTAGAACTTGCCTTGTTTGGTGAGGTCTGAAAAATTCATCCGCCGATGAAAATAAATCGAGTTACTGTTTATCTGTTCAAATTTATTGAACATTTTGGCTGCGTCCAAGCAGAAGGATTTGAGAGAAAAGATAATTTGCCACAATAATTATCATAACACTTGATGAGGCGAGTTTATTATTCTTGCCAAAATAATTTGCTTGTTCATAGATATTCAACTAGTTTTTTGTGGTCTGTGATACGCTGTTGGTGTAAAACAATTTATACATAATAACCGAAATATTTTTAAAATACTTAAATTATAATGAATAATTAAGATGACATATTTGTTTTAAAAAAACATTGAGATGAGTAGATGAATAATTAAGATGAGTATATGCTAGATCAATGCGAGCTAAAAACAATTAACATGTAAAACCATGAGATATGAGATCATGCTAAAATCATGAAAATCACTTAAAAAAATTAAAAAATCTAATTATAATGAATGAAAGTTGAGAGTGATAAAAAAAATAATTTTAAAAAACAAAAAAAAATGATTTGAGTAAATTTATATCAGTGGTCGATGCAACGCTGTGAACCAGGTCATGTATTTATTAACATTAAAAAAAAAAAAAGCAAAGTTAAGGCAATAACTCATGAGGTCTCAAATCCGGACTTAATTAAGAAATTTAATTTCAATTAATTTAAATAATAAAAATTAAAAATACAATCTAAAAGGCTTGTCAAAGCATAAAAATAATAATAAAAATAATGAAGATTAAACTTAATGGAAAAAAAAATAGATGATAAAATTATAAAGAAAAATTTAAAAAATATATACAAAAAATAACAATAAAAAAATAGTGATTATATCTGAGAGATAAAAAAAAAAAAAATTAGAGGAAGAAATGAAAGTAATTTCTAATTTGAAATAATTTTTTTAAAATAAAAAAAATATAATTAAAAGAACATAAAGTAAATTTGAATGGAAAAGAAAATAAAAGGTTGCTGTGAATTTTTTAAAGGCAACACGCAAATCAGAATGAATGAGAGAGAAATAAAGTGAAAAAAAAAAATCAAACTGGCACTAAACCAGATGGAATCATCTTACATGTTTTATCAATAAATTTTTTTTTTTTTTAGAAGAATCAAATAATACGACAAAACTATTTTGACAACTAGAGGAGGCGAAGTGGCTCAACAACCTTTTCATTTTGTTTTATTATCAAATTATCATATTACCCTAGGATCAAATAAATATTATGAAAAGGCCTCTTAAGCCATGCTCTGAGATTTTTTTTTCCAGCAGAAATTGGGTTATTATATTGTTCTTTAAAAGTAAAAATAAATAAAAATTGTCTCTAGACTAGAGTATATTAAAGTGTTTTATTTTTATTTTTACTTTTAGAATATTCAATTAATTTTACCGTGTAAAATAGTTATGAAAAAACTAAAATGCCCCTTGGCAATTCTTAAACAACAACTTAGCCAAATGATATTTTCAAGGACAAGATTATAATTTCATCGTTACAAGAAACAATGTGTATCGCGATGAGGGGAACAAAACGTTTTTAAGAATATAATTATAGTTGTTTTTTAAAGTGGTTTTTACTAAAAAAAAAAATATGTCAAAATAATTTTTTATTTTTTTAAAAATTATTTTTGAGATAAGTACATCAAAATAATTTAAAAATATTAAAAATATATTAATTTAAAATAAAAATTTTTAAATTCTTTTAAAAATATTTTTCATACACACTGTCGAACACATTCCTCTGGAATAAAACAAGAGACAAAGTGGTAAATGGGGCTCACAAGGACGCCTTTGGAAGCGTGAACTGTCTTCCATCACTAGCGTCCGTCTAGGTTACTTAGCATTCCGTATTCGTAAGAGAGCTCGGGCGACCCTGAGGAGTTTCCTTTGGTTGTTTTGTTGTTTGGAAGAGATAGAAATAATTTTGTTTTTTCTTTTAATTTCTTTTGTTTTTCTTTTCCAGTACATAACTTTAAAGTATTTTTATTATTTTAACTCAACATTAGCTTTTCAGTCCTTGAATAAAAAATAATTACAATCTTTTAAATAATCATATTTTTTTTTGTTGCTTTTTTAGGGCCATGTCAAAATTCAGGAAATAAACCGTAATTTCTCCGGGGTATAGCAGATAAGTGAAGAAAACCAAAGTAAAGGGTAATTTTCCTTTTAAAAAATAAATAAATTTTCATGTTTTTTTTTCAAGTTTAGATTTTTTTATTCAGTAATAATATGATTTTTTACTCTCGGTTGCTGCGTAAACTTGGAAGGTGTTAATACGAACAAAAAGACGAAAAGCGGTATTGTTTGGTGAGTGGTATGAACGGGGATGTGCACTCCATTTCCTGTGATTTTCCTTCACCTACTCCCCTTGCCATGTGACTTGAAAAACTAACTGATATTTAAAAATTGTTTTTCCAATAGAAAGTGAGGACGTGGAATTTAGTCCAGAATCAAAGCAAGACAACGTCGTAGGTAACAATTAATCTCTGCAATTTGACCTTTAATTAGTTGTTCTCTTTTTCGTACCCTCCACCACCACATCGGAGTCAAGAAAGTATTTTAACTTTAAAATAATATAATTTAACCGGTCAAATTTTAAATTTATTTTTTAAAATTATTAATTTAAATTTTACAAATTTCAAAACTACTACATACTTATTTAATCATTAACTTGAGAGTTAATAAGATTAATTGAGTATACATGCAAGCTGACTCGAATATACACTTTAATAATAATTAAAATATATATATATTAGCATCAATCTTTGCCTTCCAGTTGCTAAGACATCATCTTTATCTCTCAAACGATAAACGATAAAGATTGCTGATAAATTATTCTAATGCCTTGGTGGGAGGTTTTTGAAATATGTAACATGCACATTACGATTACAAAAAAAAAAAACCTAAAGCATAATTAGGTTTCACTGTGGACTGATGTATTATGCACATGTTTACAAATGGTAGTAATTTTTTTTAAAAAAATTAATTTATAAATTTTATCTCTTTTAAAAAAATTGATTCATAAATTTTTTCCATGGTTACTTAAGCTTTTAGTGGCTAAATTGATGGTCAATTGAGTCTAATTTTTTGAGAACAGACAAGATTGAAGGTCAAAATGAAAAGCAAAAAAAAGGGTGAAACTTTCAATTTGTAGTAAAAAGTTAACTTTAGTCATTTTACTTTTAATTGGATCCATTCCAGACCCTTTAATTTCCTAAAACTCATTGTTGGTCCAAAATGTTATTTTCCTTACTTTTATGTCCTTCAATTTGATTGGGAAGAGATAGATAGAGATTAGATGATTGTAATTAAAAAGAAAAAAAATTATTATTGACATTAATTCTAATTACAAAAAATATCGATTATAATGTTAATGAGTTATATATAATAAAAAAGTATCAGAGGAGGGGTTGAAATTTTATCTTGGTCATGAAAAAATATTTATTTTTAGATTTAATTTTGTAGTTTTAGATTATTTTCAAAGTTTTTTTGATTGTTAATTTTTTTTCTAAAGATTTTATATTGATTTTTTTAAAAAATTATTTTTTTATTTTAACCTCTCAATTTAACTTAAACTTATCAAAATAATTTCCATAGGATTTGATTTGATAACCCCACAAGGAATTATGTGAAAAGACTTGAAATTTGACCTGCTTAATTACAATGCCAAGAATTTTTCTTCGGCTTGGATATTTTTTAATATTAAAATAAATAAATTTGGTGCGACTTATCGAGTAACAAAGCCATATTACCCCACCTGCCCTGCCCATGCAAGCCCCGATGTGTCTGCCCAATGTTTTGGACCAGGAGCGGTCCCACATTACCTACACTCAGCAGTCAGCTCTTTCTTAAAGCCTTGAATTATTTTTTTCTTCAAATTTATCTAAATCAAATAACTATTATTATTTTTTAATTTATTTTATAATGAGATAATTTTTTTATATTAACGTGCTTTTTTTTGTTATGTTCTTAAAATATATTTTTTTAATTTAATTATTATTTAACAAATAATATTATACTTGAAATATTATTTAATTAGATAAGTTGACTCAGTTAACGTCAAAAACTTCTTTAGCATTTTTTTTGCACATATAATTTTTAAATTAATTTTTTAAACACAAATTTTTTTTTCACGATTATAAATTTTTAAAAAGCATTGTCAATGCCTATATATTTTGTTTTTGTTTTTTTTGCAAACCGCAGCAGACTGCAGGCATAAGACCAGTCCGTAACTATAACGAACTAATTAAAATAATTTATCAACTGTTTAATACTATCCTTTTTATAATCTCTTAATATAATATTAATATTATAGCATCCTTTACTACTGACATGTAAATATGGAACCACCTCTAAGTAAAGGAAAAATATCTTAAAAATTATTCATAACATATATAATGTTAGTCTTAAAAACTTCAATAATATAGCACCATAATAATATTTCAATATCTAACTATATATCAAGATAATTGTATAATGCTAATATAACCTTATAAAAAAAACTAAAATAAATTATTAATTATAATTCACAATCAATCAAATATGGCTAGGTTTTTTTTAAAAAAAGTAAATAACATGTCGTATTTAGTCATCATGAAGGTAGTTGGAAAATTAAAAATATCTAAAAATTTATTTTTAACCTATTTTTATTTTACCCCAATCTAAATTTTTTGATAAAATAAATGTTTAAAAACACTTTAATAAAACTCATCAGCACCAATATAAGTTTTTTTTATTATCAAAATATGATATGTTTTTTTTTCCCCAAACCCAAAGACTACAATGTTAAGAAAATGAATTGTTTGATTAAAATTAAAATTACAAAAATAAAAGCAGGTGAACTAAATAGAACATTTTCTTATTAACTTGAGAATTATCATGGGATTTCTTTTTATTCTACACCTTGGTCTTTTTTTTATTGAATCTTTATTTTTTTCTTAACAAATTAATTACAGTAAGCTGCAATTCAAAAAGAAAGTAGAAGATTTAAAAAAAAATTACTGTAAATTGATACAGTGAAATAACTAAATATTTTAATTTAATTTTATATTTTATCGATTACAAGATGGCTATGGATCCCCTTGAATGCTTAGTCTAGGAAAAGTATAATTGGCAGCAATTTGCTTCCCTCCTCCATTGGAAGGTTGACGCAAGCTGCTATGGCTAAAGCTTCCAAGTTCCAAGAGAAAGAACTCCCATGCCGTGTCCGAGATCTCTCGATCTCCTTGGATTCTAGAAGGCAGGAGTATGTGTGCCCGCCCTGTTTTTCTTTTATCGTACACGACAGAATCTTGAAAAGTTGTGCTTCTTTTCTTCCTCTCTCCATCAACGAAGAGAAATGCATAAAGGTCGACGACAACCATTTTGACTATCTGGTTTCGATGCCGGCGAGCCAAATTCCGACCGGTCCCACCAATACCTTAATCCACTCTTGAATTTTGTACTTTTATCACCAAAAACAAGCGCCATGGTTCCTTTCTTTAATTTGGGAGATCGATTTCTTTCTTTCCTTTTCTTTTTCTTATTGATTAAGCTTCACATGTGAATAATAAAACTCACTTCTGTTAAGAAATAAAAATTTGAAATGCGCTCAATTATTATACACAAATATAGATTTATAATCCAATAGTTTTGACTTTTAGATTAAAATGGCTTTAATTAATTAGATAATACTAAATTATTAGTTTACGAATTGAATTAATTTTTTTTAATATAAAAAATACCCAAAGGTTGATAATGTATTTTCAGATAAATAATAATAATAATAAACTCAAAATATTATATATATTGAATGATATCTTTTTTGAATATTGATATGGTGATATATTAGAATATATGTTTTTTAAATAATGAAATAATGATATATCAAATGATTTATAAAATTATTTTTTCTTGCAATCCCATCCTTTTTTTTTTTCTTATTAGGTTTGATTCTTATTTTTTATTTTTTATTTTTTTTTTACTTTGAAAAAATTTTTAGATTGATTTTTTTTTTCAATTTTATCTTTTAACATTAAATTGGTTGGAGATTGATCTTCTTGATTAAGTTCGAATATAAGATTTCACAGGTTATGATTTTAAAAAATTAATCCAAATTTAGAATATTTGCTCGGGTTTACTTGGTTTTTAATGTTATTAAATTAGAGTTGTCTTTTTATATTATTAAATTAACCAAACTTATTAAATCCAGTTAACTCAATAACCTGAGTTTCAAATTTCTTTTACTTTTTTAGAAATCCTAGCATTGCCTTAGGCCTTGTTTGTTTCCAGGAATTCACTTTCCTGGAAACCATTTTCCTCACTTTCCCATGTTTGGCAATACATGGAAAGTGAGTCAAAGGAAATGTAATTCCAGTCAAAGGAAAATGTTAAGTTTAACATAAGGAAAGTGTTTTCCGTTTTTAATTCTCGGAAAACACTTTCCTGGCGTGGGCCAATGCTGCGTTGTCATGTTTTTATATAACTGTTCATGTTAATTGCACTGTTCATTGAACAGTGCAATTAACATGAACAGTGTATTGTATACACTGTTCACTAAAAAATAGTGAACATTACAGTTTTAGTGCACTGTTCACTTGCCTGCGGAGACTTTTTTTTTTTTTTTTAACATTAAAAAAAAAATAGTTTAGAGTGAATTTTATACCTTAATATTTTATTCAATTTTATTACATGCTAAAAATATTATTAAAACTATAGTTTTTGTCGGATGTATTTCGTACGTAATGAAATTATAAATGGTTTCATAGAATAGTAAAAAATATTTCACAAGCTTATTTCTTTATAATATGATATGATATATATAATTATATTTTATAAAATAAGCTATGTATGAATATAGAATATAATAAAAAAAAATTCATCATTATACATTTTAGATTTTATTTTTTTATTGTAAGTGATTAAATATTTTATATATATTAGATAAATTTGAAAAAAAAATTAATTTATTAATAAATTATTTTCCAATTCATTTTCCATAACACAACCAAACACTGGAAAGTGTTTTCCATAACACTATCAAACATCGGAAAATACTTTCCCGGAATTCACTTTCCAGGAATTCACTTTCCCCGGAATTCATTTTCCAAAAGAAATTCACTTTCCTGCAAACAAACGGGGCCTTAACTTTGCTCTTCTTATGTCAATACAAATTTGGCTAGGTCCATGGCGTTATGCTGACTACTAATATAAGTTTACTCAGATCATTTTTTTTTGTCTGTTTTTTTATAATTTCTTTCCTCTTCTTGTCTTTGATAATTGGTTCATTATAATTAAGCATTTTAATTTGTTTTGATATGATTTTCATGATTTTATCATGATCACACATCTTAGATCACGGGTTATAGATGTTAATCATTATTGGCCTATGTCGATCTAATATGTTATTATTTTAATATATATATATATATATATATATATATATATAATCCAATATATTACTATTTAAGAATTTTATCTATTATGCATTAAATTTTTGACTTTCTAAGGTATTGTTTTTTTTTTTTAAAGTTAAAAAAAAACAACTGTACCTACATCATAGTCCGGGCTAAAAACTAGTTTTCAACTATGTTATATTTTAACTTTTTTGTTAGTGCAAATGTTTTATTTATCATATGATTGGCTTAATTAATTTATTTTATTATTAAATATATTTTAGAAAATAATTTAATGACTGAGTAAATAATAATTTAATTTAATTATATTCTTAGCAATGAATTATTTGTTTTTTACGATGATAACAACTTTTTTTTTAACATGATTTTGATGAGGGGAGAAATTACTATTTTAATTTAGTTTTTTCAAAAAATTGATGCTCATTATAATTCAAGTGAAATAATGGTCTTTATTTAATATCATGAGATTGAATCTTAATTTATCTTTTATTTCGTCTCATTCTCTCGATTTGACATATCAAATCTTTTATTACAAGAAAATGTTCTAACGCTATCTATCTATATATATATATATATCCCACTTTTTCCCTTCTCCTACGTAAAACGATCAATTTGCTGCACGTCTCTTTGTGATGAACTTACACAAACAATATACTTATAGTATTTGACCCATGGATTGAAATGATGATTTCATAGATTGAACCATTAGCCTGAAATCTGACCTATTCAAGGCACAATTCAAATATGACATCTTGTCCATCCTCTGCGGTCCTAATCTGTAATCTCCCCTCTTATTGCTTGTTCCGACGTCGCAGCATCTGACGTCAGATGGGCTGCCATTGTTGAAACTCTAGCTATCTGGGCACCAAGAAAGTAATCTTTGAACGTCAGAGACGAACAACAGATCGAGTGTCTATCATGTATTGTCGCAGTAATGATGAAGTAAATTAAGAGGCCACAGATGTTCTTGCTGGAATGGTCTTAGCAGGATAGAATCGCAGCCTACACTTCAAATCAAAAGGCGACATGGATTGCGAAGACGCCATCCTCTGGTCTCTCCCTTCGGCTTTAAGCAACAGTAAGCCTCTTTGACGACGACCGCATAAAATCTACAGTCAAATGACCGTGTGTTTTCCATCTCTTTCTGTCCCTACCACGCTCTGTGATTCTCCTACACATGGCTGGGCTTCACATTTACAAGATCATGATCTCTCTTTAAGGCACAAAGTAGAAAAGAAAAACAGCGAAACGATGAACAGGGTGTATCTGTTTGTCGCAAGTTAATTGGAAACCTTTAGATATTACTTTTAAGTATTAAAAGAGAATCAATATCTATATATGTTCATACTTTTGAAAAAAAGGCAACTTCTTCCTCAGCACTGGGAGACCTCCATCCCTCTATTTTTCTTTGGATATTTTTGGTCAATGGACGTAACATCTCCTGCTTCTTTATGAAGTTTGTAATCAAAGATTTAGTTTGACCGTTCCGAGCCTTTTTTTGGTTTATGATTCTATAACCTTTCAATGATAAACATGCCCTCTTTGCCTACTTGCCTGAGAGCCGCAGTGCATCATTCTCTATTGGTTACTCTTTAAAAAAAAAACCATAGTGGGGATATATATCTCATTTATTTCTTGTTTTGAAAATGCAAAATCTCATTCTAAAATTATTATAAAAATAAATTTATTTTATATTTTTATTTAATTTTTTCTCTTCATTTTAAAACATTTATGTCATCATCTTCTTTATTTATACTCTCCAAATAATAATCAATTGTCTTTTCCAAAAAAAAAAAAGAAGCTTTTTTCCATATTCTAAAAATACAAAAGAAAAAAAAGGAAAAATTCTCCATCATTTTATAGAAATAAAAAAAAAAGATAATTTTTGCAAATACTTTTAACAATCCCAATCCATGGGAGGATTAGTTTAGCACCGTTCTAAGGAATATGAGGTGTCCTTTACCTACTCCCCACGTGCTATTATATATATTATATAGTATTCTTGTTAGAACATAATGTGCTATGGTCAAATCAGATTTTTTTTTATTTATATAAAATGATGGAGAATTTTTGAAACGGAACTCCTAATTAATTTAATGTTGTGGGACAAATTTAAAATAAAATATCAATTAAAAAAATAAAAATACCTTAAATTAATTGAACTAATCAATTAAATTTGTAACTCGAGTTATGAGACCGGGATAACTTTTCATAGAAAGTAAATTGAAAATCTAAATCCTAATTAACATAATGCTAAATGATAAAATTAAAAAGAATATCAATTAAAAAAAATTTGAGTCAACTGAGTTAATCACATATGTAACAAACTATAATAAATTATAAAACTTAATCTTTAATAAATTAAAATATAAAAATATAAAATTAGAGAAAAAAAAATCAATATTGAAATAAATAGAGTTTGTGACATGTACTTTTATGTGAAAATTCTAAGTGCCCCATTAAATACGAGGTTAACTTAAACCGTTGCTTATGAGGTGGTCGCTAGATTTCAACTGATATTTCCTTTGAAAGTTTGGGAAGAAAAGAAAACATTTGTGGACCAAATACTATTAGATTAAGCATGATTAACACTGATAAGAGAACTATTTAATTCTTTTTATAGTATAGGGATTAATTAATTTATTTTGGTAAACTACAAGGACTAAATTATAATTAAACTACACTTTATTTGATTTGAACTATTTGAAGTGAATTGGATCCAGGGGTAGAGCCGGGGAAGCTGGTGGGGCCTAGTCCTTGAAAGAATAATTGTTAATATGCCCCTATAAAATTAGCAAAACTTAATTTTTAGAGCAAAAATTATTAAATTTTAAAATTTGACCACCTAAGTATAATTCTTGGCTCCGACCTTGTTTGGATTGTAATTTCTTGTCTTAATCTTTGAATAGAAAGCCAAAATGTTTCGATACTAAATTTATTTTTTGTGCCGATAAGGAAAGGAAACTAGAATAGTTGTTGAACAAAATTGATGACTTTGATTCGTAGGGTCAACCTGTATTTTTAATAAATTCATTTTGTTTTATGAAAAATTATTTTTTTTATGTTTTGGATTTTTTTAATGCGCTGATCTTAAAAATAATTTTTTAAAAATAAAAAAATATATTATTTTAATGCATTTCGATACAAAAAATATTTTAAAAAACAATTGTAACCACATCTCAAATAAATTGTAGCTTAAATAACATCTAGTCAAATAACAATATAAAGTAGCAAGTTTAATTCAAAAATTTAAATTATAAAATAATATTTCATATATAATTTTATATTATTATTTTATACACAGAGAAAATTTGATAAATTTAAAATTGGACATGACTATCACTACTTTATATTTAAATTTATTAATTAAATTATAAAAAATTAGAATGATGAGATTTAATCTACTACTTTTTTTGTTATTATTATGTTTTTGATATCATATAAAAAAAACAGTTCAAAGTAAAAAATTGAACTAATTGATAAGACACTATATATAATTCTAGATTATTATTTAATGCTCACAAATTTATCGTAATCAAACCTCTTTCTATAACCAAAAGCGAAAAACTTGCTGCCACTGTCCATTCGGAAGTTAAATACGTTCTCCATATCAAATTTATGTTCACCATCACAAAAGCAAGGGAGCATTTTTGCCATCGAACATTGGTTTTTACATATATGTATAAAGCAATGATTTTACAAACTTTTAATATTATTGAGGGATTTGGATGAATATCAAGGAGAAAAACTAGTTTTTCTCTTCTATATAGTGGGAATTGTATGATAATTGTCAACTTCATGCATTGTGGACTCTCTCTCTCTCTCTCTCTCTCTCTCTATATATATATATATATATATATATGGCTAAATGGTATGGTATTTTCACTATAACTCTAGACAAAGACTATTGTGGATTGTGATAGTAAAATTTACTTGGGTATGATGTGTAATTAAGAGGATCATGGGAGACATTTAGTATTGTCACGTTGTCTTTTTTATTTTTTATTTGAAAAACTTTTAGTATGTGTTTCACACGCCACATCGTGTCATCTTTCACATGGTGCGGTGCGTGTAGACATGTCATGGTTGGATTGCTGCCGATGATTAATTGTTTGTGTTTTTCTTTTTTTCTTGACAACTAAAATGCACAATTGTCATATATTTGTTTGTTGTTTACTTGGGTCTGGCAAACACGCCAGACCCAAGCTATTTGAGTCTGGGTACCACGCCAAACTTAAAAGTCTTGGGTCTGGCAACCATGTTTGGTGCCGGACCCAGGCGTGGATTGACAGCCATGTTTAGTGACAGACCCAGGCACGAGTTTGGCATGGTTGCCACATCCAGACACAGGTTTGACATGGTTACCAGAACCAGGCGCGGGTCTACCAACATTCCCAAACCTAGGCACGGGTCTAGCATGGCCTCATTAAATTCTTCCTTTAACCTTATTTATCATTAATTATAAGTAAATTGATCCAACAAGTCCAAGCTCTCCTTCATTTAGTGTGGTCGAAACCCCTACTGCATAAGAACACCCATTTTATTTTTTAATTTTTCTTCTAATTATCACTTAACCCATTCAGTACTCATAACTAAGAACAAACATATAAATATAAAAACAATAATCCATATACATAGCATACAAATTTAAAAACCTCCTAACTCCTCGAATCATAATAAAACTTTATTCAATCAAGGTAAAAGTGTTTCTTACCTCTAAATAGCACACAAACTATGGTTTTAACAAGGATTCCCTTTGGTCTTCCTCTCCCTCACTTAAGCTTTACATCGATTACTTTTTGATTCCTAAAATGACTAATCTATTTAATCACCAAGTGTGTGTCTGATATTACGGTTCAACTTATTTTCAAAGTGTTTTTTACCTTTAAGTGTTTTAAATGGTTTTGATATGATGTTGTCAAAAATAAAAAAACAAATTGAAAAACAATATTTTTGAAGCATTTTCAATTGAAAAGCATCATGCACCACATTCTCAAATACACACCATATATAGGCCTATATTTTACTATTTAATATTGTATAAATATATTTCTAAAATTTCTTTCAATAGCCTTTGTCATAAGGCAATTTTCACCACGCATTTCAATTATTTTTTACTTCTTTTTAATAGAATAAATGCAAAGATATACAATTTTTATGAAAAATACATTATAGATGCATTTCGGCCAATTCTCATTCATTTCATGATTTTTAATTTTTTTTTCTTTGCTCCCTCATATTTTCTTTTTTCTTCTTATTAGAACAAGCCAAAACTCAAACACTTTCTATCTACTATTATACATTTATATACAATCATAAATACATGCCTAAAGTTCAAACAACCTACTACAAATCTAAGCTAAAATGCACACATTTCATCTTTTGGTTATTTGATTTAAAAGCAAGCCATAAAAACCATAGTAATGAAACTTCGTCCAGCTTTACAAGTTGACCTGAGACCCAGGCAACTCAAGGCCTTGATTGGATTTCAAATTATAAAAACTTGGGCTTATAACTAGCCCAATCAAACTCGGGAGACCCGCCAGGTCAACCTGAAACCTAAGTGAGACTCAAGTTTTTTTTACATTTGTTAAATTGTTTTAATAAATTCAAAAAATATAAAATTAATTTATGAATACTTAGTCTCACATATTTTTTATAGCCTACATCCATATGTATTGTTTTTTTTTAACTTTTTAATATGAGATAATTATACTTCACTTTATATTTCTTTATTGTTTATATCTACATTAATTGTTTTTTAATTTTTTGATGTGAGATAAATATATATGGCTACATTCACATAGATTGTTTATTAATTTTTTGATGTAGGATAACTATACTATACTTTAAATTTTTTTATAGCCCACACCCAAATGAAATGTTTCTTAATTTTTAAAATGGGATAACTATATATAGTATACTTTCATATGGATTGTTTCTTAAGTTTTCGATGTGAGATAAGTATACTATATATTTTTATAACATATATCCACATGCATTGTTTCTTAATTTTTTTGATGTGGGATAACTATATTTCGCTACATCCGCATGGATTATTTATTAATTCTTTTATGTAGGATAATTATATTGTACTTTGTATTTTTTTATAGCCCATATCTATATGAATTGTTTCTTAATTTTTTGATATGGAATAACTATGTATATCGTATATTTATATGGATTGTTTCTTAAGTCTTTGATATGGAATAAGTATATTACACTTAACTTTTTTTTTTTCTAGATTATGTTCACTTCAATTATTTCTTAACTTTTTAATGTGGGATAACTATACTACACTTCACATTTTTTTTTTTATAGCTTACATCCACATGTATTATTTCAAAAAATTTCCATATGAGATATTAAAATCTCAAACATATATTTTTTTTATTTTCTCGAGTTGATCTAGGTTAACCTGTATAACTTAGGACCTAACCTCTTGATCGAGTCAACTCCCAACTCGTGTTTAATAACTATGATAAAAACTTACATTGGCATCCAAGTTTTTACCTGTAAAAAGAGCAAAGAACACACCCATTTTCATCCCTTGGTTAATACTACAATTATTGTACAACATTCCATGAAAAGATAGCTCATGCACCCTTTTGTTATTATTGCAAAAGGTGGTAAAAAACAACACCATTTCATCCCTTTTATAGGACTAAATGTTGTACAATCAAACAAATTAAACGCAACCTTCATCATATTTTCTTACTTACAAACGAAACCAAAACACTCATATTTTTCCTTCATCCAATATGTGAGAAAATAAATAGTTTGAATAAAGTTTGCCTGAATTGGGTATGGAAGAAGTGGTTTTAGGTCTTTCTTTAGAGTGTTAAAAAAAAAAAACAGAATTATAGAATAAAAAAGGCTAAAACAAGAGAGAGAGAGAAAGAGAGAGAGGATATACACCAATTGAGATTTGATTTGCAACAGGCAGTCTAATCTAGTCAAACTAGGACACTATATGGTTTTAGGTTTTAACTAGAGCTACATACCTTAGTTTTAAGCAATTTTTTTTTCTTTATAGAAAGCTAGGATGCAAGTCTAAAACTTTTATAAAGAGACCAAAACCCATTTATGCCCTTTTGAAGTTCAAAACATAATAGAAATAATAAAATTTAAATCTATCCAGAAATTCATTGTAACTTGAACCCTATTTTGGTTTTCAACCTACATGTAGAGTTATAAAAGTTAAAATAGATCAACAAATCAAGCTTAGGTAAGTTAGAAAGCTGAGAATGGGATCTAAAACTTTTATGAAGTGCCCAACTCTAAACTATTTTTAATCTTTAAATTTAGAAATAACAACATCTCTTTCGCAGCAGTAACAACCTTCATCAATATATAACTCATGCTCTATTTGGAATAAATGTTTAGGTTTATGTCTAATCTTCCATTTCAATCTTTTTGAGTTACTTTTGCTTCATTTTGTGCCTAACTTTTGTTATGTATCACAATACTATAATTATAAATAGTGTGAGTCTTGGTGAAACCTATATATATATATATATATATATATATATATATATTTTTTTTTTTATGGTTTGTGTTTTGATTTTCTTCCTTAACATTATTTATTTAAACTTTTGAAATGGTTAGGTCAATGAGTCTCCTAGTTTTAGAAACTAACATAGATCTAACACATGATTTTTAACCCTAAAAAGAGTTCATTTTTTTGTTTTGTTAAGTTGATGACATTTTATTTAAACTTATTTTTTAATGGTTAGATCAATGAGTCTCCTAGTCTTAAGGACTAATATAGACCTAACATATAGTTTTTAACCCTAAAAAGAGTTCATTTTTTTGTTTTGTTAAGTTGATGACATTTTATTTAAACTTATTTTTTAATGGTTAGATGAATGAGCCTCCTAGTCTTAAGGACAAATATAAACCTAACACATGGTTTTTAACCTTAAAATGAGTTCAAAGTACGTAGTCAAGTTTTCATCAAGTTGGTGATGTTTTGAATTGACTTGTTTTTTAATAATTAGGTTGAAGAGTCTCATAGGATCGTCGTAAACCTAACATGTAGTTATTAACCCTAAAACAAGTTCAAAAATGTGTCAATAAGTTTTCAACAAGTTTTTGTCAAGTTAGAGATGTTTTGATTAAACTTGTTTTTAATAGTTATGTCGATGTGTTAGTATACATGCCATGTAAACAATTAACTGGTTATTCATGACACTGACTTTGATAATGTGAAAGCATATTTATTATCAATATATTATTTATTTATCTTTAATATTTATTTATGTTTGATTAATGAATCTAATAATTAATAATAAATCTAGAGTAAAAATAAAGTTTTTAAGAAAAAAACTTTGCAAAGAAAAATTATAAAATTGTTATAATTATGAGATTTCTATTATATCAAAGCATTATTTCTAAATGTTCATGATCGATGCTTTATTAATATTAGATATTAATTAGAGTCATTGACACTAGTACATATTATGTTCTTTTCTTTATAAAAATAATAATTAATCTCATAAGCTAAGGTATAAGAGATACGTAAAACTAATATATAAGAGCTTGTTATATGGTATATATATTAAACTAACTCGAATGAAAATTCTATATAGAAATATCAATTATATTTTATAAAAAACAGTGAAAACATATTTTTTATGGTGGGATGCCACATAGCTCTCTTGTCTAATTTTATGTAACTTGGATCATGTATGGCATTGATATTATTACAAATGTCAAGCTTTTTGAAATTATTATCAATATCTTTCCATTGTTTATTAATAAAAATACTTTATTAATGAAATTTATGAGTATAGGTACTAAAATGTAAATAAAAAATAAGTGTAAACAATGAAATAAAACAGCTTATTAAATACAAACATTTCATATGTACTTATTCACACTACCATATTTGTAATGGAAAGTAACAAATATCCTTGATGATTAAATTATATGAATATAGATAAAACTCCCGTTGAAATACGGGCTCAAAGCCCAATTGTGAATCAGAGCCCCAACGTTTTCAGTCCATAAATCCAAAAGTGTATTATTGGCTAGCCCAATAATAATAATAATAATAATAAACAAGAGAAACAGATCAAATTATCATTTAAAATAAATAAATAAATAAACACAGAACCAGGCAGCACTGTCCTTCCTGTCATTACCACAAAAAGGAAGTAAAAAAGAGACATTTTGATCCTTCAAGATTTGATTACAAGGGGAGCCTGCCCTCTGGTTCTTCTTCACCTTGTTCATCGTTGTCCTGAAGAAGCCACAAATATTTGAAATAATAATTAAAGAAGATCTATCTGGGTCTGAAAATGTACGGATTCGAGGCCATGACATTCAACATCCATGGAGGGTACTTGGAAGCCATCGTGAGGGGACACAGATCAGGGCTTTTAACAGCTTCTGATTACAACAATCTCTGCCAGTGTGAAACCCTTGATGATATCAAGATGCATCTCTCTGCTACCGAGTACGGTCCCTATCTTCAAAACGGTCAGTGCAGTCTTCTTGTTTTTATTGTGATCTATCTACTTCAATTTTGTAATTAGTTGAAGAGATCTGATGATTTTCTGTTATCTTATGATTTTTATAATTCTAATTTTGGGTTGCAGAACCTTCTCCGTTGCATACCATTACTATTGTGGAGAAATGCACTCTGAAATTAGTTGATGAGTACAAGCACATGCTAACGCAAGCCACAGAGCCCTTATCCACCTTCTTGGAGTATTGCACGTATGTCAACACCCTTTTTTCCATCTACTTATTTGGTTTCCTTGTCTCTTAAGATCTTTGGGTGTGTGTTTTTCCTCTATAGATAGATCCACCATGTGCTTTGAAATATGATATGAGGTTACTGTTGCATATTGCGTTTCAATATAGAGTTTCGTGTAAGTTTATAGATATTTCGTTAAGGTTAGTCTTGGATCGATCAGCATAATGTCTACTTTTTGCTACTTTCGTCAGCAGTACCCAACTTGCCTTCTAGGAAACAGGTGGGCACTGCATTAGGGCAATTCGTTGTGCATATTGTTAATTTAGGAGGTTGGTTTCATATTTTTTAATTGTTCTAGAAATAGGCAGAGAAGGCTAACCCTTGTCCTTCTTCTGTTTTGACCAGATATGGTCACATGATAGACAATGTTGTCTTGATTGTAACCGGAACCTTGCATGAGAGAGATGTTCAGGAGCTATTGGAGAAGTGCCATCCTTTGGGCATGTTTGACAGGTTTTGTTATCCTACGTTGTGCTGCTTTTTAGTCTTGATAGTTTATGGAACCTTTCTTGATTTCTATTTTGTGTTGCCCCCAGTATTGCCACCCTGGCTGTTGCTCAGAATATGCGAGAGCTTTACAGATTGGTGCTTGTTGACACACCCCTGGCACCGTATTTCTCAGAGTGCATCACATCAGATGTATGTTACAGCATCACTTGCTTCTCTCCCTTCTAATTTCTTTTGACTTGTGATATTCACTTCTGTGCCAAATCTTTCATACATTGTTGTGTGGCATAAAATAGGCTTTTATGGCAGCTTGAAATGATCGACAACTTGTTCATTCCTGTTTGTCAGTCACATATTATGCTACCATGTTGTTTGTTGATGGGTGTGAGGACTTAGTGTGGGGAGAGAAATCAACACAAAACAACAAAGAACAGAAAATTGTTGGCTAAAACTATAAGAAAATTGAAGTTGGAACTAAATAGGCTTATGGTTTGTAGCAAACCTCTCAAACATATAAGGATTGATTATATAATACAAAACATGTCTGAATAATAACCTAGCAACCATATATATTCTAGTTCTAGGCCTAAATCCTAATCCTCATAGGAAAAAAAATCCTTATTGAAAGTTATATATCTAATATAGAATCCAACTAGCATTATTATTCCTAAACTAAATAAAAAATGTAAAATAACTAAGGAACTAACAAAGGAAAAATATATAATAATCCAGAAGCCCCTGCGTCCATCCCCTCGGATTGGAAAACTTGACTCAGGTGAGAAAACCTTCATGGATTCATCATGTAACTCAGGTTCAGCCTTCTTCAGCCATCCAAGTGCTCTCACTAGCTTGTTTACTGAACCACTTTACCAAAAATTGCTTGTACTTTCTACCTCATCTTGACGTGACCTCTTTGACATCCAAAATCTTTTTGATAGCATCTTGTTGCACCTTTGGTAGTTGAAACATTTGCTCTGCAACTTCAGCTGCTTCTCCATCAAATCCCTCAAATGGAAATAGATCACGTACGTTAAAGATTGGACTGATCTGTAAATCAGGAGGCAGCTCTATAACCTAGGCATTGGAACTAATTTTCTTTAATATTATACATGGCCCAAAATCTTTTCAATAACATCTTGTTGTTGCACTTTTGGTAGTTGAACCATTTGATCTGCAACTTCAGTTGCTTCTCCATCAAATCCCTCAAATGGAAATAGATAACAAACGTTAAAGATCAGACTGATCTGTAATTCAGACTGCAGCTCTATAAAATAGGCATTGGAATTAATGTTCTTTAATATTTTACATGGCCCAAAATCTTTTCTATAACATCTTGTTGCACCTTTGGTAGTTGGACCATTTTCTCTACAACTGCAGCTGCTTCTCCATCAAATACCTCAAATGGAAATAGATTACAAACATTATGGATTGAACTGAGCTGTAATTCAGACAGCAGCTCAATAAAATAGGCATTGGAACTAATTTTTGTTAATATTTTACCTGGCCCAAAATCTTTTCGCTAACATCTTGTTGCACCTATGGTGGTTGAACCATTTTCTTTGGAACTTCAGCTGCTTCTCCATCAAATCCCTCAAATGGAAATAGATCACAAACATTAAATATTTTACTGACCTGTTATTCAGATGGCAGCACTATAAAATAGGCATTGGAACTAATTTTCTTTAATATTTTACATGTCCCAAACTTACCTGACTTGAGTTTATGATATTTTCCCTTAGGAAGCCTTTCTATCTTTAAATTGTCAAGTACCAAATCTCCCTCCTCAAACTCTTTGACCTTGTGATGTTCATTTGCAGCAGTGGCATAGGATTAATTGCTAGCCTTTAAAGCTTTCCCTACTTCTTCATGAACCCTTCTAATTTGATCAGAAAAAGCCTCACTGTCATTACTAACTCTAGCTTCTGGAGGTAATGACACCAAATCAAGAACGTGTTGTGGCTTGAGTCCACATGCTGCTTTGAATGGTGTCTTCTTTATTGATCTATTAATTTAATTGATATAAGCAAATTCAGCTTGAGGAATAACCAAATCCCAACTCCTTACGTGATTTCCAACTAGACATCTCAGAAAGTTTCCCAATCTTCAATTAATAGATTCAGTTTGGCCATCTATTTGAGGGTGATAAGTGCTGGAATATTTCAATTCAGTCCCCATTTTCCTCCATAAAGTCCTCCAAAAGTGCCTCGTAAACTTAAAATCCCTATCTGAAACAATTGAAGAAGGTACACCATGTAATCTCATGACTTCTCTAAAGAATAAATCAGCAATATATGTAGCATCAGAGGTTCTGAAACATGGAATAAAGTGTGCCAGCTTTGAAAATCATTCACCATAACAAAAATAGAATCATATCCCTTCGCTGTCTTAGAAACTCCAGAGAGAAAATCCATGCTCAAATGAATCCATGGAGCTGTTGGTATTGGCAGAGTATACAAACCAGTATTTTGTTCAGTACCTTTGCTGAATTGACACTCAGAACAACTTTTTACCAACCTATTCACATCTCTACACCTGTGGTCAATAATAACAATATATCACCATTGCCAAAGTCTTGTCTTTACCAAAAGAACTACCTAATCCATTACAATGAAGCTCCAACATTATTTGTTCGCGCAATGATCCCTTTGGAATACATAATTGATTGCCTTTGAATATATAACCTTCATGCAACGTATATGGTAACTGATCCAAACTTGTTGGCCCGTTAATTTCTCCAAAATCAGTTTGAGATAGGGGTCTGTTTGATACTTATTTTTGAGTGCATCGAACCCCGCAACTTGCATACTTATTACAGTTAATAGAGAAGACTGCCTACTTTGTTAGATTCACCAGTCTTGTATTTCAAAGTAAAACTGTACTGATCAAGAAAAGAACTCCATTTAACATGACGGTCATTCAACTTCTTCTTTGAATTTAATTATTTTAATGCTTGAAGATCATAATAAACTACAAACTCGAGATGCCAAAATAGTGTTCCCAATGGTCATATGGCTCTCACCAACGCATGGAACTCCAAGTCATAAGTAGAATTTTGACATTTATCATCATTTAGTTTCACATGTAAGTAGAATATCATTTGATTTGACCTAGTTTGTGAATGGAAATCCACTCTAAACAGCTAAGAACAGAAACTTTAGGGCTAAAACTAGAAGAAAATTGAAGTTGGAACCAGAAAAATAAGTTTATGGTTTGTAGAAAACCTCTCAAATGTATAATGATTGATTATAATATAAAAATGTCTGAATAATAACCTATCAACCATATTTACTCTAGTTCTAGGACTAAATCCTAATCCTCATAGGAAAAAGAATCCTTATTGAAAGTTATATAGCTAATATAGAATCTAACTAGCATTATGATTCCTAAACTTAATTAAAAAAATGTAAAATCACTTAAGGACAAATATTTATTCTTCCAAAAGCTCCTGCGCCAGTTCCCTTGGGTTCAAAAAAAATAAAAAATTCCTTGTGTTGAAAACATTCTTTCCTCGATCTCTTGTGGATGTCCAACCAAGACTTGCCATCCTTTTTTCTTTCGAAACTTCAACTGTATGACAACATTTAATAACAGCCTTAGCTCCCTTAGGTTAAATCTAGCAATATGAACTTTTACTTGTGATTTCACCTCTCGTCCATTCATCTTCAAAACAGTAGACTGTATGGCATGGATTTGCATCAACATGTCTTCCCAACTTAGAATCTTTGTAATATCCTATCCTTGAGATAATATCGTTCAGGAAGTAAAAAGAATCATTATAAGTTAACCCAATGAATCTCATTTGTGGATCTATAACTATGATATTCTCTTTATACTCAACTTTTAGATTTATATTGGCATCATCATCATTGTGTTCATTGTTTTCGTCTTCTTGCTTATCATCAGAAGAAACATCATAAATTGGTTCTAAGATGCTACACCTTCTCCAATCTTCCTCTTCTTCATGGTCTGTGGTTATCACTTTTTGAATCTCCAAAGATTCCTTTGTCGGATAAATATCTACTTCTTCATTTTCTTCAACATACTCATCATAAATAGGTTATAGGACATCATCTTCTTGTTCTTCTAGCGCAGCTAAATCCACCCTTCACTCTGACAATCATAAGAATTATGTGTCTCCACAAGTGAAACATCAAATTTGGGAGCTGCTGCCAGCCTTAGGAAAAGTAGATCCAGAACTGTTTGGAGCCCCAAACCTCATCAAACGTTTCCTCTTTTCAATCCTCTCAAGGTTGTCAAAGTTTTCCCCACTAGGATGGTTGGTAATAGAAGCCTCTTGACTGTTTCCAAGAGCTGTTTGGTCATCCTTAACACTCTGAACAGCTCTAGCACTGCTTTGCGCAATCCCATGGTCTTCCAAACACTGGCCTCCTTACACCATATCACCATATCATCCATCAATGCATGCTGCCGTGCATCTTCAAGACTAAATAATCAAACATATTATCCCTAATAGATTGATTCAAGCCGACTAGATAGCATGATGTCGCTCATTACCTCATTCAGCCCTATGTGAATTGAAAGGTTGTTGAAATCAGTCGTATACTTCTCTGCAGAAATACTTCTTTGTAATAAATGAAATTTTCCATACAACTTCTTTGTTTAATCAGGTGGTAAAAATTGCTTGCGCAATTTTGCTTTCATATGTTCCCAAGTGCTGATTTTAGCCTTACCTTGCTGTGCATGCTGCTCTTCAACTCTCCTCTACTGTTGAAGTGCAGTGCCCTTCAATTTAAGCTTAACGAACAACACTTTCCTATACAACTCCTTTGTTTAATCAGGTGGTAAGAATTGCTTGTGCAATTTTGCTTTCATATGTTCCCAAGTGCTGATTTTAGCCTTACCTTGCTGTGCATGCTGCTCTTCAACTCTCTTCTACTGTTGAAGTGCAGTGCCCTTCAATTTAAGCTTAACGAACAACACTTTCCAAGCTTCAGCCATAGTTTTCCATTCAAAATAATTATCCAAGCTAGCTTCCCAATCTAAATAATCCTCTACATGCATCTTTTCATAAAAATCAGCAACTTCTATCTTAATTCCTCCAACGGCATGGGCTAAACACTCTTCAAATCCACCTCTTACTCCAGCATCATGAAAAGGGTCTTTGTCCACCCCATCAACATGTTCACCCTCAAGATCACCTTCTGACATGTCCAAGGGGTTGTGGTTACCTTCCAGATTCTCCATTTGGGCTCCCATGACAATTCTTCAATTTCTTGTCTCAGAGCAGCTATATCTACTTGGTGATCTTGATTTCCTCATCCACATCTAGCACGTCTAGCCATGGTTTAGGATCAAAACCTAAAGTAATCTAGGATCTTTTATGCTCTGATACAAACTTGAATTAGCATAGGAAGAGAAATCAACTCAAAACAGCAAAGAACATAATCTTTGGCTAAAACTAGAAGAAAATTGAAGATGGAACTAGAAAAATAGGTTTAGGGTCTGTAGAGAACCTCTAAAACGTATAATGATTGATAATAACATAATAAATGTCTGAAAAATAAGCTAGACAACCCTATTTATACTAGTTCTAGGCTTCAATCCTAATCCTTACAGGAAAAGGAATCCTTATTTAAAGTTATAGGGCTAATATAGAATCTAACTATCATTAGGATTCCAACTAAATAAGAAAAGTAAAATAACTAGGGAAAAATATTTAGTAATCCAAAAACTCCTGCGTCATGTGATGCTGCTGAATTAAAATTATTGACCAATAAACATTGACAAACAAGATGATTTTGGCCTATTAAAGACCATATGTTTTTACCTGATTAACATCGTAACGAATTTATTCACACCTAGTTGTTAACTTGTATGTATGCTCACATGTACACATGTGCCTCCTAATTGGTCCTTGACAGCAAAGGTGGCAGTAGGATCTTTGTTGTGAGGTGATTTGAATATTTGATTGTTTCTATTAACATCTTTATGTTTTTATATCTTCTGGATTTTCTGCCTGTATTAATGTTTTGGCATCTATAGGACTTGGATGACATGAATATTGAAATTATGAGGAATACCCTTTACAAGGCATATCTTGAGGATTTTTACAGGTTTTGTCAGGTTAGCTTACCCACAAGAAGGATAATGAAATCTCTTTCTGGTATATGAAGTTCTGCCTTTTTTTTCTTTTCTTATAAACTTAATGTGATCTTTGACCAGAAACTTGGAGGTGCCACAGCTGAGATAATGTCTGACCTCCTCTCCTTTGAGGCTGACAGAAGGGCTGTCAATATCACCATTAATAGGTTTGTTAGTGTTCCCAGTTTAAACTTGACAGAGAGAGATATTGAGCTATTTTTTATTTTATTATTTAATTATTTATTGATTTTTTTTTTTTTTTGGGGGGGGGGATTAACTGTTAAATTTACCTTACCATCCATTCTGATGTCATTGATTTGTTTTCTATGTTCAGCATTGGCACTGAGCTGACCCGGGAGGATCGTAGGAAACTGTACTCGAATTTTGGCTTGCTGTAAGCTATTTTCTGATGCTTGATTCTTGATGTGCCTTCTGTAATTTCTGCTGTTCTGTAATGCGCCACTCTGATGAGCTTGTGCTTTCATTGAACAGTTACCCCTATGGACATGAGGAACTTGCTGTCTGTGAGGATTTGGATCAGGTCTGTGATGGATTTATGAATGATTAAAATCTTTTTCCTTTTCCGGTCAAAGATCTTCTTCCGATCTGTGTTCCTGCAGCCTTGTGCTTTTTCTCTTTCCTTCTGTTTTTCAATAAGCTGTTGTTAAATGGGGTCTTATATAGAACTGAATGATTATGTGGATTGAGATTACCTGCTTGGTTGTTTTTGGAATGGTTGGCTTATGGTAATGATTATTCATTTCGGAAGATACATGTAAATAAACATGTTAGTAGGAAATCCTCCCATTCATTTTTGTTTCAATTCAATTTTCATCAAGGCCATGTTGAGATCTATTTGATGTCTGTGTGTTACTCGGCCAAATAGTTGTGCTCTTATTGGTCTTTGAATCTTTCAAGAAGAAACTTGTAACATTAATTTGTTTTCAAAACTTTGTAAGGTCATATAGTGAATTTTTTTCAACTGTCTTTTTGATCATTTGATGTGATGAGTGGGTAAAATGAAATTATGAAGGATTTCTCTATAAATAGTTGCTTGACACAAGTGTTTTTATCTTTGACTTGTTTTTGCTTTATTTCCTAGAATGATGTATATAACATATATCGTGATTCTGGGTCTTCTGCTTGTTTGCCATTGCAGGTTCGTGGTGTCATGGAAAAATATCCTCCTTATCAGTCAATCTTTGCCAAGTTGTCGTATGGTGAGAGTCAGCTGCTTGACAAAGCATTTTATGAAGAAGAAGTGAAGAGGCTGTGCTTAGCTTTTGAGCAACAGGTTTGTGCTGGTGGCTGAGTAGGGCATATATACTGATTCCATATTCTAAGATGACCCCCTCTTTTGGCCCCATATATCTTGTCTGTTCAAAGTAGATTCATATATTGCAAGGAAGAGCATGGCTTATTTTTTATGGCTCCTTTTGTTTTTTTGTTTTGTAGTTTTCAATTTGAGCGTTTTTACATTCTGGAAACAGTATTTTGTTCATGAATAACCCTCAATTTTACAACAATTCTGAACTGTTGATTTCTTACTGCTTAAAAAGAACCTAACTGAAGTAGCCCTAGCATGCAGTGGCATTCATATAGTCCCCTTCTCTAGTTCATTTAATTCCTGCTATCCTCTTATGCCTCATGAATTGCTTGATGTCTTCTTTGGTCTGCAGTTCCATTATGCTGTCTTCTTTGCATACATAAGATTGAGGGAGCAGGAGATCAGGAATCTGATGTGGATATCTGAATGTGTGGCTCAGAATCAGAAGTCTAGAGTTCATGACAGTGTTGTCTTCATATTTTAGCTGCTTTACAGGCCATTAGAAATGAAACATGTGGCCTTTTTGGATAATCCACTGTAAATTGCCTTTCCATGACGCTGTTGATGATCTTAAGCTGCAGAGCATGCCTAGTTATACTGTTTGGAGATGTGGGTTATAAAATAAGTGGTGAAATTGTTTTATTTGTATTCCCAAAATGAAAAATACTTTATTTGTTATTTGGAGGCACAAATAATGTATCAGTATTCAAAAATATTATGGTTGTGGAGAAATGACCTTGTTTAGCATGGTGCAAGACGACTGACTGGTGATGATGCTATAATTGAATTTCTGATGTTTGGAGTATATATTATCGTTTTAGTGGGAGGAGGAATTATACAAGTAATTCAAGCTTGCATGAATGAATGGGGATTTGAGTATCTGTGAAGAAATGAGGATCCACTGCATTAAAATGGGTACCAGCCATTGGATTTCTTGACATGGACAAGAAATATAGATATTTATGAACTATTTATCAGTTTTGAGTATCTAATAGATATTTATTATTTATTAATTAATAAAAAATTATATATATATATATATTAAATAATAAAATAATGAATATTATTTGAACTTTTCGTTTTCTTTTTCTTTTTCTTTGGTATAAATTGAAATTCACTAGTCTAGATTCAGTTAAATATATGTGTAGGATGTCTGCCCTAGTGGTATTCAATTTTATTTGAGATTAATTAAGATAACTACACTCTTCAATAAAATATCGATTAATTTTTTACTTTGTTAAATAAAGTTGTATCATTTTTTTCTAATATTAGCAGGTGATTTTTTTTTTTTGCGTCCCTACATATTTTCTCTTGTATATATTTATTTTTATTACTTAAATAAAAATATGATTTCAAAAACATTTTATCAAACACAACTTTACTTATAAACATATTGTGAGGTAATTTCTTTCTACTCTAGTCTTAGTTAGAATTAGTAACTTTTTTTATTTATATATACATTTAACGCTCAATTTAAATCTAATTTACAATTTAATTTTTTTTATAAAAAAAAACGTTGAAAATACTTGCAATTTCATTTTTTGTTTTGTTAAAAACAAATTTGATCTCAAATGTTGCGAAGCGTGGGCCAAGCCCACTGACTAGTCCATCTCTATTATCTCTATTCTAATGTAAGGTCGGGGCAATTACATTCGTTCATCATTGAATGTAATTTTATTAAAAGAAAAAAGAAAAAGAATTGAGACACGCAAGAGTGAAAATCTTGAAGGTTCAGAGTCAGACACAAAATAGTTGCCTCTTGCTTCCTGTTAAAAAAGAAGAAGAAAAAAAAGCAGAGGGAGATCAATCACAAGTTTTCTGTGCGCACACTAACAAAAAGGAGAGCCGGCTTTGCTAATACCAATCTTGATTTTGTTAATCTTCTTTATGCCAAAAGAAAACTGGAGAAAATGGAAGCAGAGCCATCAAGCACAACAGCAACAACCAGGATTACGGATTTGAACGAGGACTCACTGGCTCACTGTGCCACTTACTTGTCCCTTCAGGACCTCTCCAATTTAGCCACGACCTGCAAATCCCTCAAACGCGTTGCTTATTCTGATCCCATCTGGCAACACTGCTTCAGGTTTCAAGAATCCATTTCCCTTTTCTTCTATTTATTTACATCTTTTGTGTATTCGAATCAATTCGTACATGCAGGGAGCATTGGCCACACGAATTGCTACAAACTTCAGGGTTGAGAGAGGCATATCTAAAACGACGTGTTGCGGTTCAGCAATTCAAGTTTGTTGATCCTTTGGTTGCTGGCTTGTACATTACAGATGCCAAACCTTTTGATCATATCATTTTGGACAAGAATGATATTACCTTTTCCCAGGTATATTAACCCATCTACTTTTTTTTTTTTTTTATGACATTCATTGTGTTGTAACCTTTTTATGGTTGTTTAGGGCTCCTTGGTACAAATGAAAAATATTGATAGCTTTTTAAATGGAAGAGACGGTTTTACAGCGCTGAGTGATCATAATGCAAGAATCACTTGTATGAGGTTAGACTTTCTGATGGGCTTTCTTTTGCCATTTCTAAACTTGTTCCTGGGTACGTTTAAGGAGCTGTTTTAAGTATGCAGGGCAGCTAAAAAAAAACAAAACCAGGGAATATAAGAGAAATTAAAACGAGGAAATCAAGTATCTTTTGGTTGATTTAAGAGAAGCTAGAGAAATCTAGTCATCTTTGTTTGGATATATTGATGGAAAAGAAAAGAAAACAATTTTTTAGAGGATATAATGAGCAAAATTCCGTCAAAGATTTATTTTCTCCTCGTTTCCCTTCCTTTCCTTTGTTTTCTTTACAATTCATAATTTCAGCATCCAAACAAAGGAAGGTGACTTAATTTCCTTTACATTACTCTCCTTTCCTTTCCTTTCCCTCAAAATATAAACAGAGCTAGAATCTGTATTGTTGGGTGAGCTGAAATGTTTCTTTGGACCCGACTGATGCAAGGAATATTAGTGTGTGACGAGGAATTTAGTTTGTGGGTGTAAATAGAGAGGAGTGAGTTTGGATAGTTAGAATGCTTACTTGGAAATTTTTTTGTTATGCTATCGTTCATTTTAACAGAACTGGAGTTTTGTGCGATTGTTTTTTGAGATATGAAGAATGATATGTGCAGATTGTTTCCCCTTAGTGAAACCTCTCTCTTTCGAAGTGAGACACAAAGGAAGGAAAATGTTTTGGTAACCTCAAGTTGCGACCATTCCATTCGTCTCTGGTGGAAGGTACACATGAATTATTGATGTTGCTAATTTTTCATCAAAGTGAGACTGTTAGATTTGTAGCTCTCTTGTTACCAAATTCTTACTAGGTCATACATGCTTTCAACTGCTCAGAAACTTTAGGACAACATAAATTATCAGTGGTTCCTGTTCTATGTTGGTTTCGTAAGTTTCTATTGACAAACAGAGGGAATGTTTTGTCAATTTTATATGATAATGTTTTATTGGTCTCGTGCTTTTCTGTAGGGTTCTTGCCAACGGTGTTTTAGAGGTCATAATGGTCCTGTTTTGACCTTGTCTGATAAATTGTTAGGCGATGGTAGTGCCAAAGTACTGGCAAGCGGTGGGGAGGATGGTACAGTTCGACTTTGGTCCCTCAGTTCAAGTGGAAAGCGTGGCCAACATGCTTTAAAGGCTACACTTTACGGACATGAGAAGCCTATTAAATTGATGTCAGTTGCCGGGTATGAGTTGGTTTCTTAATATAGCATCTAATGCTTTCTTACCATGAAAACTAGAAGAAAGTAAAGTTTTAGCCTTTTATTGTTTTCGCTAATATCTTCGAAGTTGTTTAGTCTTGTTAACTTGCTATTATGAAGATTGGAGGGAGGAAACATTTTGCAAATCTTTTTCTTTCGGTTTTATTTTTTAGTTCTTCTAATTTCACTGAATTGTGTTGAGGTTATCATTGCCGTAGAAGAAGAAGCAACTTCTAGTCAGTTAACATATATATATATATATATATATATATATATGTATATATTTTTAACACTGAAGAAAGGGGATGCAGTCTCCTATTTGAATTTAATTTTGATCATTGCTGTATTCATTGTTGATTTTCTCTAGTAAGAAGTGATAGCTTCTGTGAAAATTGACTAGAATGGTTTGAGGTTCTAGTTTGACCAAATATAACCTTTGGTGGTTTATTTCTCCATGTTAGTGGTTTTGATTTTATAGCCTGTGCAAGTTTTACTTGCAAAAATTACCAGTTTCATAGCTGAAAAGAAAAGTTGATAGATTACATGGTTTAATGGTGCTGTGCTTTGTTTTGGTGACTGAAAAGGATAACATATGGTTAGTAATGAGTAATCATCCAAAGTTCTTGAAAGCTTTTGGCAAACATTATCTCTATTTATCCGGGTTTGACAGCAATTACTTCATGTGGTGCCTAGCATCTTATTGTGATCTTGAGTGGTAGTTCCTTGAGATTTATCTTCTCCCATAGTGACACTAATCCATATTTCCTTCAGGCACAGAACATCTCTTTTGGCAAGCATCTCAAAAGATTCCAAGGTACTCTTTTTTGATCTTTTGAGTGCAACCTTGCTGTAAAGCATACTGATTTTCTGAATTATTATCTGACCTGTCTAGATTACATAGACAAGTTCTGTTTTTTATTTAGTTGTCCTTTCAAAAAATATGATAGTCCATGTTCAAACGCTACTTTTTTCAGAACTATGAGAGTCATAAGTAAGCTTGAATTTTGCATATATGGACAATGGGACCTGGTTGAGGAATGTTTGAAACATCAGGGACATAATTGAAAGATCTTTCTTTTGGGATGTAATTGAGAATTGGTTAATAGGTTATGGACAAAGTATAGGTTCCCCTAGAAATCGTTTTCACCCTAAAGCCCTTTAGAACAACATTTTCATGTTTATGCGTAGTGGCCTGCTTGAAACTGAAAAATACATTTTTCCAGCCCCAAAATACTTAAGCTTAAGAGTACGCATAAAATTGGTACAAATTACTAGAAGCGTCAGTGTAATGGATGACAACTGTGTGTGCTAATACTGCATGTTGAATCTTATTATTGTCTATGGCCTTATCGTTTTCAACTTCTTCACGAGTGAACAAATATAATCTTTCTCACTGAATTCTGTAGTTAGTACCTGTTTCATCTATTGCTTATGGTCAAACTGGTGGATGCCTCAGGTGAAATGAAGATCTCTTACAAAGGATTTTGTTCTGTTAGGACAAGCAGCTATTTTAATATACTGTAGAATTGTTGAACTTGTGGCAGTTCATTGTTCCAAATTTTTATTTTTGGTGAATCCTGTGGCGTAAAAAATAATCAGGCTTGCCCTGTTTGTTGATGTTCTAGATGCATACTCTGATTAGTGCATGGACTGGTACCAGACATGGATTGCCATGTCACCTAAAACATTATGATGGTTATCCTGGGAAATATATCATGTTTCAACTTCATAGAAAATGGTCCAACCCATAATTTACTTAGAATCTTTGATTGTTCTGCCGTTTTGTTTTCTGGATATTGATTGATCATTGATGTCTCTGGTGATCCTAATAGGTTAGGGTTTGGGATACCACGACATCATCTGCTGTTCGTTCATCATGCTGTGTTGGAATGACTTCTGTGCCTGGCGCACCCGTTGATGTGAAGTGCTGTGAATCATTGTTATATGTTGCTGCTGGTTCCTCTGTCGTAGCAATTGATTTGAGGACAATGCAAAAAGTTATCACTGTTGCTATCTACCAACCAAAACTGTGTTCATTTGCCATTGTGCCTTCAAAGCCCTTGATCTGCACTGGTGGAATTGACAAGTAAGGCATTTTATGGAAAACAGTCATTTACCTTTTACAAGTTTGTTTATAGGCTGTTGTCATTATTCAAATAGGTGTCAATGCTCGTGACAAACTAAAAAACATTTATGTGCCGCTTACACCACACTGTATTAATTCATTTTTCTTTGGATGGCCAAGTTTTCAACTTCCTAATGATCTGTCACTTATGCTGTTTCTTTTGAACCCAATATGAGATACTTGTGGGCATCTTTTGTTTTTTGTTTTGTTTTTAATGGGTCAGCCCATGCAGTAGACTAATAATCAAATGCTATCTGGACAGACCAGATTCAGTTTTCGTGGATGGACAGAGTGTCAACTTCTCTACACCTTCTCACTTTGCCATATTCATTGCACCTAATATGTATGCCATGTTGTGAATTTTTATCTGGGGAAAACTTTTTAATACTGCAGAGCCAAGCTTTGGGATATAAGGATAAACCAGGAGACTCTGAAACCAGAACCAGTAGCTGAGTTAGATGGGCACACCGGTCCAGTGACACTGTTGCACATGGATCCATACAAAATAGTTACAGGGGGGCCTGAGGATTCTTACATTAATGTTTGGGAGACTGACACTGGCGCACAAACAAATTCCTTTATTTGCTGTCCTTCTGATGCTGCAAGTAGCAGCTCTGGCATGGGGTGTTCAGCCATGGCTGTGAATGGGACACGGATTGTCACTGCTAGCCATGGTGAAGACCATGGACTGGTATGCTTCAGGGACTTCTTCAATGCTACCTGTGCTGTTTCAAAACGTGAAGATGTGCTTATTTCCAAGTTTTGGGATCCACAATCTTATAGCGATGGTGATGCATATAGCTAGATAGCTGAGTGGATTTTCTTTCTTAACTCAGCATGAGGTTTTGTTATCAAAATGATTCTCTGATTTGTGCTTACGTCACTGGTGAGCTTTTCTTGTGAATAGAAGAAATGCAATGGGGTTTGTTTAATGAAGTGATGCAGGGCAGCCCTAGGGGCTGTTCCGAATATGACTTTTAGAGGCTGTTTTAGGGCTGTAAGAAGTGCTTTTATGTTGATTTGTGATGGGATATGAGGAAATATGCAGATGGCCTCTGGGAGTCTCACAAGAGTCATGCCTAGGAGATGCACTGATTTTTGAGTGATTTTCATGTCGTGGGGTTTCAGCCACGCCTCCATGAAACAAAACAACGTTGAATTTTAAGTGTGAGTAATCAATTTAATGTAATGCATTGGCAGGGATGCCTCCACACGTGATGTCCCTTTCCTTGTCACTCTTTTGAAGCTTAACCCTTTCTTCTCTACTTGTGTTTGAAGGTGATAACTCACTGTACAGTATGGCTGCAATTCACTGGTAGATGAGCAGTACTGGGGCCACTCCCTGTCGTGATCCATGATATTATCTTACCAGCATTTAACAATCTACTCTGCTTCATGCCCTTCTCCTAGATATTTCTATTTCTGCCATTACATCCCACCTCAGCAGATATTATAGGAGTATTAGCAACCACACTGATGGATCAGTATTTATGGCTTTTTGTTTGATTCTTCAAGATTGCTTTTCAAAAAGCTGTCTTTGAGAGGGTTATAACCTCTTGTTCTTGGACTTGACTAAATGCTGTGCCTGGATGCTTCTAGTCTGGCGAGATATTGAATCCATCATCTTCGGGCTCACAAGATATTCTTTAATGAATCAGATATATTTTACCTGAAAAGAACATAAATTATAAGTATTTTATTATGATAGAATACAGATATTTTGTGATAGGTCAATCTTTTCCTTGCAAGAAAGAAGAAAAGCACTTGAGGGGCTATAAAGTGAGAAGGGAAAAACATGATTGCGCCAGATTCTATCTTAAAAGAAAAACCTTTAAATTATTTAAAGGGATAATTGATTTTCCCTTAACTAATTCCAATTTAATTATCAGAGAATCTTCAAATAGATAAATTTTTTTTTTTACAATGAACGGCAATGATTTATTTGCATTTTCATTATTATTTGCATTTTCACCATGAAAGAATGAGTTAAATTATCAAAACATGAAGATTAATGATTTCATCTCGAGTTTAGAGCTCTACCTTCGAACCCACAGGATTAAAAAGGACCTCATCACATTTATATGTGATATCCATCCTCCAATATCTTCATGTCTTTATTATACAAGCAACATGAATTTATCATCCAGAAAATCAAATACACTGATAAACACCAAATAAAAGATCAATTATCCACACGAGCACTGTGCAAACTTAATAAAAACTTGCCTTGCTAAACTCTTTTGACAGCTCAAACAATCCCAGCCTAGTTGGTAAGTAGAGGCAACAATGGAGGGTGACAATGAATGGGAACAAATCCAATGCCCAACAAATCAATTAAGAGAATGGGAAATGGTTGCTCTTGGAGACAACAAGAACCATCTTCAGGCTGACCCCCCCTGTATCTTCCCTCCAAGCAACCATGAAGGCCTTCAAATCCCACAACCACCACCGGAGCCACAAACCAATCCTGGCCAACCATGTTCAAGTGCTGTATGTAATGTGAAGGCTGAGAAAATAACCGGGTCTGACTCCATGGCGCCACAAGTGGAGCGAAATGGAATTGGGAAGCTTTTGAGGTCCGGGGGATTTTGGATAGCAAGCAGAGTTCATTATTATGTGATTTACAGAGGTGGGTTTCGCTCAATTGCCTCGCTTACTGTATTGGTAGCAGCAGTGTCGCTATTCTCCAGGTTCCGAAGGTGGAGTAAATGGATCCAGGAAGAGAGAAAGAATCATCTCATCCTTCGTCTCAAAGAGAAAGACCAGGTTCCACTTTCTCCTTGTTTTTTCTTGAATTTCTAAGCATATCGGATGCCTATTTGCATTAGTTTGGAAGCAGCATACCTAAGCTAAATCGCGAGGCCCCGTAGCTCGGATTCACTATTAAGAATAAAGAATAATGCCATTTTTTTTAACTGTATGCCATTAGTGGGGAGTGGTGACAGTGAAGAAACCTAGGAATTGGATGCTAGAGTTCATTAGTGAGAAAAGCTAATGTTTAGTAGAAGTGGCAATTTAAGAAACACACACATTTTGGCTATCCTCTAGACAATATTCTTGGCTTTGCAAGCAAAATTCATAGCTAGGTAAGTACTAATAAAGAACACATGGCGCTGTGAAGTTGTGCTTTCCGTACGCATGCTTTCTTACATGATTAATATTCTGCAGACTATTAGCCAGCTCTCGCTCCAAATTGCACAAATGAAAGAAATGCTATTGTCGCGTCGCAAGGTTGCAGTCATCCGAGTTGGTTGACTGATCGATCTTCCATGAAAGCTTACGGTACGTAGTTCAGGAATTCTCCACAGCTGCTTAAAAAATTATATGAAGAGGAGAAACGAGTACTGATACAGGTGCGTGCGTGCTGCTAGAATCATGAATATTGATTTGCTGAGTGGACTCGTTTCAATCAGTTCCTTCAGTTGGATATAAGCAACTATGTACTGTCCAAGCTTGTTTCCTCGATCATTTTTGGTTACCTGGGCTCTTAATATCAGCAAACAGTTTCAAATTTCAAGAATGGAAGAGTGCTTATAGGGTCTAATATGTTTTATGATCACTTGTTCAAACTTGTTTTATCCGATCCCTATGTATCGTATGCAACCCGGACACAGATACAAGTAAGTAGCTCACAATTAAACGGCTGAAAATACACAGAACCTCTCCATCGCTGTGCATTCAAGTTCCATCTCCATAGCATTAGCTTCATGTTTAATGACGTCATGTGTTAAGAAGATCACTACTGCAAATAATGAACTTGGATGTAGTTATAAAAATCAGACATTGGCAAGCTCAACTAAATGCAAATTCAGCATCGGAGTTCTTTTTTCTTATGATAATTGCAGTGTCAGTTTCCTTAAAATCTCTTGATGAGCCAACTTTTAGAAGGGCAAAATTTTACAGGGAAATATTACACACATGAAATTATGTTGTGGTAAATTGTCGGTTCAAATAGTGTTTGGGAACAAATATTTCAGATGATCAAAGTTACTAGACGAATCTTGTCAAATTTGTTAGATTAGACCTTCATGTACTATTATATATATATATATATATATATATGAAGTAGATTTTTTTTTACGATTCAATTGGGGCTGAAAACTAGACATCTTAAGCTTTTCAATTATTTATAGTAAGCTCAGTGATTCATCCAAATGAGAGACAATGAAATGTTTAAAGTCATGTCTGAAATCTGCTAAAAATGTGCGGTAATTGAAGATTTAAGCTATATGGAGAAATTATAGCATGAAGAATTTGTTTTTATTATCCTATTTTATTTATTTATTAATAATTATTTTTAATTTGGATTTGTTCTAACCTATTAGATATTGTTTAGGGGTTTATTTTATTATTAAATTTGTGTTAGTTAATTACTAATCTAGGTCTATTAGCTTGTAACCCAAAAGAGATCCATTAATGATAGTTAGAAAAGGCTATATTATATTTTTTTTAGCTGTAACTTTGGGCAACAAGTTGAAGAATGAACTTGAGTTTTTTTTTTTTTTTGGCAAAACAACCTTTTTTTTTATAGGGATAAAGATCATACACTAACTTATCGAAGATTAACTAGCTTCTTGATGTCATTCGCATACTTATGATTCTTAGATACAAGGTTATTTATGGATTTAAGTCCTTTTTCTAATGTCTTTAATTCTTAGGATACATAGTTATATTTGGGTCAATGTTCTATTAAACCTGTTTTTCAGCTTTCTAAGTTGTCATGTATTTCGTTAAGGGTTAGTTGACTACGTGATCAAGAGACCCGCATCAATAATATATTTATATAATATGAAAGTAACTTCTATATATAAAATAATGTATTATATATACATTTTAATATCTATAATACAAACTCACATTTAACTACATTTAATTTAAAATAAAAAATTTGTTGAATTCATTGCATATTCCCTCATAAATTACTGTTTTCTTGAATAGTGATTTGGATTTTTTTTAGTTCTTCATTTTTTTTAATTGGGTATTTGCAAATAAGGTTCAATGAGATTTCAAACTCATAATTTATTTTGAATAATTTCCTATAGAGGATGTCTTAACTAATGTTCAATTTGGAAAAGATAGGATTCGGTTTTGTTGGCTAACAAAAAATGAAAATTTGAAGACCAAATTCAAATAAACAAACATGCATCCTCTTTTTTATTACTATGTTGTCAGCGTCTTTTCTTAAAAATTTACCTTAAGATTTTTTTTACAATTTCTTATTTTGATACTTGTAATTTTTCTATCTTGTGTTGTAGTTTAAAATTTCATTTCTTTACATATTAGTCCTTGGATTTAAAAGAGGAGAGAAAGCCATTGAAAAACATCAAAAGAAAGAGAAAATGTTATTTTAGCCATATTCCAATAATAAAAAAAAATCATTCTTGATGCTAATAGTTTCATTTTCTCATGAGTTCAATAGTGGTGGTGTTTTTCTATAAACATGTTGGAAAAAATGGATAAAGGTTCATTATTTATTTTTCAATTTGGTTGATTTTTGCTTTTTATAGTGAATTTAGGGTATTTTGGAATTGAAAATAAGTTTATCGAGTCTCGTAAGGTGTTTTAAGGTATTGTCATGAGAAACGGAATTAAAAATTGGTTTTTAGGGTAAAAAAATTTAAACATTGATTTTTTGACTACCTTTGTAATGGTCCGAAACTGAAGTTTAAGATGATGTATTGTTTGCCGCAACAGACAACAAGTCAATTTTTTTAAAAAAGCATGTCAATTGCCCCCCAAAACATAAGAAAAATGAAATCAACTCGAGCTTGAGCTTTTGGGTTGTTTGCTAGGCATAACAATATTGACCTTCTCTGTTCTTTTTTTTTTTAATTTTAATTAATACCTTCCTATTTTAATGTATTTTTTTTGCTTTACATAATTTTTTATTTAAATTTTTATTAATATTATCTATGTTATTTTTAAATTATTAATCATTCGATTAAAAGAAAAAAAGATTTCAAAACCATATAAGGGCTTTGACCCAAGTCATAGGTCGAGCAAGTTAACTTAATTTGACTCAAGTCTATCCATAATCTCATTGTCCTTGTCATAACCCAATTTTGGATCCCAAAATTATTTTATGAAAAACACTTTTTATTCAAGAATTCAAAAAAATAAAAAAAATAAAAAAAAATCCCAAAATATTTTCAAGACAAAAGTTGAGTTATAATAGACCAAGATGTTAGAAGAATAGCCAGATTGGGGTATTTTGACAAGATGAGAAGAAAAAATTAATTTAAAATAAAGTTAAAGGTTAAAATCTAATTTAACTAAAATTAGAAGAATTAATAAGTTGAAGGACTCAATTAAACTTTTAATAGGTTTAATTGAATTTAATTAAAGATGTAATTTTAAGAAAAATTAAGTCTAAAAGCCAGTTTACGCCTAAAATTAGAATTATTAATTAATTTAAGGATTTAATTAAAGTTAAAATTTTAATGGCTTTTCAGGATTTAATCAAGAACTTAATTGAAGAGAAATCAAGTTTTAAGGCCTAATTCCAATTAATTTGTAAATATTAAAAATTTAAAGACAAAATTGAAACTGTAAAGGTCAAATTGGTGTAATCAAGGGTTCAATTGCAATAACTTTGAAGTTTGATGGATAAATTAAGAAATAAATAAATACATTATATTAAGAAATAAATAAATACATTTTTATAATATTCCATTTTTTAATTATACAAAGGATCAATTTAAAAATTAATAGCAGTAGCTAATCAATCGAAAAGCTATAAGAAATATGATATGAAGTATGAACAATACAGTAGAGGTTTTTATGAACCCAAATTATTCGTAGAGACCTGTTGAAGGAAAATAAAATAGTCGAAATCGTGCAATAATTCGAAGCTATCATGGCCGTGTGATCGTGAAGTTTATTTTGCATTTCTGTACCACAATTGAAAAGAAAAGAAAAGTCGTCATTTCATTTCTTGGTCTCAGAGAGAGAAAGAGAGAGAGATTGTTGGTGTGTGTGTGTGTGTATGTAGATCTCACTCTCTCGATCCACACAGAACAGGTAACGGACCATTTTCTCTTTGATCCGTCACTTTTGTCTCTCCATGCTCTGACTCTGTCTTTCTTGCTCGCTTAATCACTTCCATTTCCACAGTAATTTTTTTAGTAATCTTTTCGGTTTCGATTTTTCTTTTTGAAGCTGGATCTTTTCCTCCTGTAGGCAATTTCAAAGTTGTGAGAGTAGAAGCTATCTGTTGTTTGCATTTGGCATAATATTTTAGTGTCGAATTGCGTTTTTTTCTGTCCCTTAAAATTAGGGTTTTTTATTGATTTATTTATTTCTGTATGTTTCAGTCAAGCACTTGCAACATTTGGTTACATTGTACGGAAATGGGGAGATTAAAGCTAAACACTGGGATTAAGTCGATCGAGGAAGAACCTGAGGAGCGTGATGCTGCTGTTGAATCAAATAGGGCTGATATATTAGCATATTCGATTAATTCTGAAGTCAGTGCCGTGTTGGCGGTCATGAGGAGAAACGTGAGATGGGGGGGTCGGTATATTTCAGGTGATGACCAGCTAGAAGACTCTCTAATTCAATCTTTGAAGACGCTGAGGAAGCAAATCTTCTCATGGCAGAATCCGTGGCATACTATCGACCCTGCTCTTTATCTTCAGCCCTTTGTGGATGTCATTCGGTCGGATGAAACGGGTGCACCAATCACCGGGGTTGCTTTGTTGTCTGTTTACAAGATATTAACTCTTGATGTCATTGATCAAAATACTGTAAATGTTGAAGATGCTATGCAGCTGGTAGTTGAAGCTGTGACTAGTTGCCGGTTTGAGGTGACAGATCCTTCATCTGAAGAAATGGTGTTGATGAAGATACTTCAGGTTCTTCTGGCTTGCATGAAGAGTAAGGCATCTGTCATGTTGAGTAATGAACATGTTTGTAACATAGTGAACACTTGTTTTCGTATAGTACATCAAGCAGGCAGTAAAAGCGAGTTGCTGCAGAGGATTTCTCGCCACACTATGCATGAACTTGTCAAGTGCATTTTTTCACACCTTCCAGATGTTGAAAGCGCTGAACAGACATTGGTTAATGGAGTTACTTCTCACAAACATGAGGTATAATTGCATCTCATATTCATCTTGATTGTTGCAATATCTTTTCTTTCAATTATGCTTATGTTATTTGCTGAGACATGGGATAAATGAGAAGCTGGAAAACTTGAAATGAAAAGAATAATCATGATGAGGGGTTTGTCTGGAAAGCTAGACGTTGATAGCTTATTGATGCTTTTGACATGTGGTAATCTTGGATTAAAACTTCCTCTCAAATGATCGTTATGAATGGTTGATGGTATGCTATGGATTCTCAACTGCATGTTCCTGGTAGTCGAAGCAACAGAAGACTGTATTCTTTTTCCAATGTTGCATGGATGGAAAATTAATAGAGTTTTAGGGGAAAACCTATTCTGATTAAATTCAAAAGTCTTAGTTGGTAGAGGTGGTGTGGCTCTTTTCCCCTACTTTTGTGTGAAATTGTGAGGCTACTTTTGTGATCTTAGTTTATGTATTGTACTATTTTTTTTTCAATTTCTTTTAGTTTTGGAAGACTGGCACATAGCATTTAAGAGCCTGGAAAATTTTCTGTGGAAATTTATGTCTTAATATTATGCATTCTAACAAATTAGGTGGTTTATGTACTGTGACCTGAAGATGTACTATAAGCACTGTTTTGTTTATTGGAAAACTATGTAATCTGGATGAAAGAGTGGAAAAGATAAACATTTCTGGCACTTGTGCCTTTGAACAGAATCATCTACTTTTTTGTCTTTTTTTTTTCCTACTTTCAAAAATATGTAAAGCTTCTTGTTTCTTATGCAGATTGGTGGGCTGGATAATGATTATGCTTTTGGGAGTAAACAGATGGAGAATGGAAATGGTAATTCAGAATTGGATGGCCAAACATCCACTGTGAGCTTTGGTTCCAATGCTTCCACAGCTCTGGTGGCAAGGGAAGAAAATGCAATTGGGACTGGTGGTGGAAAGGATGGCCTTCCATTTGATTCGCACCTTATGACAGGACCGTATGGAGTGCGTTGCATGGTAGAGATATTTCATTTCTTGTGCACTTTATTAAATGTTGCTGAGCATATTGGAATGGGTCCCAGATCAAATACTATAGCATATGATGAAGATGTCCCACTTTTTGCTTTGGGTTTAATTAATTCTGCAATAGAATTGGGCGGCCCTTCTATTCGTTGTCACCCTAGGTTACTGAGTTTGATTCAGGATGAATTATTTCGTAATCTGATGCAATTTGGTTTGTCAGTGAGTCCGCTTATTCTCTCAATGGTCTGTAGTATAGTTCTCAATCTGTATCACCATCTCCGAACTGAACTAAAACTCCAGCTCGAGGCTTTCTTCTCATGTGTGATTTTGAGACTTGCGCAGAGCAGATATGGTGCTTCATACCAGCAGCAAGAGGTTGCCATGGAGGCTCTTGTAGACTTCTGCAGGCAGAAAACCTTTATGGTGGAGATGTATGCCAATTTAGATTGTGACATAACATGCAGTAACGTGTTTGAAGAGCTTGCTAATCTATTGTCAAAGAGTGCTTTTCCAGTGAATTGCCCTTTGTCTGCAATGCACATTCTTGCTCTTGATGGCCTTATTGCTGTTATTCAGGGGATGGCTGAAAGGATAGGCAATGGATCGGTAAATTCAGAGCAGGGACCAGTGAATCTTGAGGAGTACACCCCGTTCTGGATGGTGAAGTGTGACAACTATAGTGATCCTAATCATTGGGTTCCATTTGTCCGCAGGAGGAAGTACATTAAGAGAAGGTTGATGATCGGAGCTGATCACTTTAATCGTGACCCAAAGAAAGGACTAGAATTCCTCCAAGGAACACATCTCTTACCTGACAAACTGGACCCTCAAAGCGTGGCTTGCTTTTTCAGGTACACTGCTGGGTTAGATAAGAATCTTGTTGGTGATTTCTTGGGAAATCATGATGAATTTTGCGTTCAGGTTCTCCATGAATTTGCTTGGACTTTTGATTTCCAAGACATGAATCTTGATACTGCTTTGCGGTTGTTCTTGGAAACTTTTAGACTGCCTGGAGAATCACAAAAAATACAAAGGGTGCTTGAGGCATTTTCTGAGAGATATTATGAGCAATCACCACAGATTCTTGCTAACAAGGATGCAGCTCTTTTGCTGTCTTATTCCCTTATAATGCTCAACACGGATCAGCACAATGTACAGGTGAAGAAAAAAATGACGGAAGAGGACTTCATCCGGAATAATAGGCACATCAATGGAGGCAATGACTTACCTCGAGAATTTCTTACGGAGCTTTACCATTCAATTTGCAAAAATGAGATCCGCACAACTCCTGAACAAGGATTTGGTTACCCTGAAATGACCCCAAGCCGTTGGATTGATCTAATGCACAAGTCCAAAAAGACTGCTCCGTTCATTTTATCTGATTCCAGAGCCTACCTTGACCACGACATGTTTGCCATAATGTCAGGTCCAACAATCGCTGCTATCTCTGTGGTGTTTGATAATGCAGAACATGAAGATGTTTACCAGGCATGTATTGATGGATTCCTGGCTGTTGCTAAAATCTCCGCATGCCATCATCTTGAAGATGTGTTGGATGATCTAGTTGTGTCTCTGTGCAAGTTCACAACCCTCCTGAATCCATCTTCAGTTGAGGAACCGGTGCTAGCCTTTGGTGACGATGCAAAAGCAAGGATGGCAACTGTGACGGTTTTTACCATTGCAAATACGTATGGTGATTACATTCGCACAGGATGGAGGAATATCCTGGACTGCATCTTGCGATTGCACAAACTTGGTCTCCTCCCTGCTCGTGTGGCCAGTGATGCTGCTGATGAATCAGAGCTTGCTGCTGACCCTGGGCATGCTAAACCTATTACAAATTCTCTGTCATCAGTTCACATGCAGTCCATGGGAACTCCAAGGAGATCTTCTGGATTAATGGGCCGATTCAGTCAGCTCTTGTCTCTCGACACTGAGGAGCCAAGATCGCAACCCACTGAACAACAACTTGCTGCTCATCAACGCACCTTTCTGACAATCCAAAAGTGCCATGTTGACAGCATATTTACTGAGAGCAAGTTCTTGCAAGCTGAATCGTTGCTGCAGCTAGCACGAGCACTCATCTGGGCTGCAGGTCGCCCTCAGAAAGGGAACAGTTCACCAGAGGATGAAGATACTGCTGTTTTCTGCCTTGAATTGCTCATTGCAATTACACTGAGCAACAGGGACAGGATTGTGCTATTGTGGCAGGGTGTTTATGAGCACATAGCTAATATTGTTCAATCAACTTTAATGCCTTGTGCCTTAGTAGAGAAGGCTGTTTTTGGACTCCTCCGGATTTGCCAGCGGCTGCTGCCCTACAAAGAGAACCTGGCTGATGAACTTTTGAGGTCACTGCAACTTGTCTTGAAGCTTGATGCCCGTGTTGCTGATGCATACTGTGAACAAATTACACAGGAAGTGACTCGGCTTGTGAAAGCAAATGCTACACACATCAGATCCCTAATGGGTTGGCGTACAATTACATCCTTGCTTTCCATCACTGCTCGTCACCCAGAAGCTTCTGAAGCAGGATTCGATGCGCTGTTGTTCATTATGACTGATGCAGCTCATTTGTTGCCTGCCAATTATGTTCTCTGTGTTGATGCAGCAAGGCAGTTTTCAGAGTCTCGTGTGGGACAGGCAGAGAGATCTGTGCGAGCACTTGAACTTATGGCAGGTTCTGTTAATTGTTTGGCTAGGTGGTCACATGATGCAAAGGAAACAATGGGAGAGGAGGAGTCTGCAAAATTATCACAGGATATTGGGGAAATGTGGCTGAGGCTTGTGCAAGGTTTACGGAAAGTTTGTTTGGATCAGAGAGAAGAGGTCAGAAACCATGCTCTTTTATCATTGCAAAAGTGCTTGACAGGAGTGGATGAGATTAACCTTCCACATGGTCTGTGGTTACAATGTTTTGATCTGGTGATCTTTACTATGCTAGATGACTTGCTTGAAATTGCTCAGGGACACCAAAAAGACTACCGGAATATGGAAGGGACACTTGTTATTGCTGTAAAACTCCTGTCAAAGGTGTTTTTACAGTTACTTAATGAACTTGCACAGCTGACAACTTTCTGCAAGCTATGGCTAGGAGTGCTTAGCCGAATGGAAAAATATCTCAAGGTAAAAGTGAAAGGGAAGAAGAATGAAAATCTTCAGGAAACGGTGCCTGAGCTTCTTAAGAACACTTTGCTTGTAATGAAGAGTAGGGGAGTGCTTGTGCAGAGGAGTGCTCTAGGCGGGGATAGCTTGTGGGAACTTACATGGCTGCATGTGAATAACATTGCTCCATCTTTGCAAGCTGAGGTGTTCCCTGACCAAGATCGAGAGCAGTCAAATCATAAGCTGGGTGAAACTGGTGGAAGTTTGGTGTCTGATGAAACAGATTCTGTTTCTTCCAAGGAATCAGTGCATGCTGAAGTTGCTGGCACAGGAGGTTAACATTTGCACAATGTTTAGCAGACTATGATCGGTTTGTTGATATTTGTAGCTGAGGGCACATAGTTGGAAGCATTGGTATTTTTTACAGGTTCCAATATTGGAATCAACTGGGGTACTGATAAAGATTCAGCTTTATCTTAGTTTTAGTTTGGGTTGATGTAAACTGTAGTCAAGAAGCGAATTGAAACATGATGAAAATCCTTGTTCAGGACTTCAGGCATCAGAGCTGGTCAGTCGGTGAGAACCCCACCTAGTTTTTCTGGTATTGTCCTTATGTTTTGCATTTATAAGAACTTTCCATGCGTGCTATCATCAAAAGTGGGTTTCTTTGAAGATGTTATCTAGTTAATAGATGGAGGATTTAACCCCAGTCTTTCTTTTATTTGAATTCTGCCAGGGAAGAATTCGCTCATCATGGGTTCCGGAATTTTGAGCTTGAAATTTATGTTGACTTTCTGGTTGATGTACAGGACTCAGAATTTGAATCTGAAACTTGTATGTTTCAAGTAGTTTATACTCGGAATTAAAATATAGTGTACTGTTGTCTGGAGACATGCGATGGTTTTGCAGATTTAAATATAATTCTTCAGATTCTGGATGCTATGTGGACTGGTGATTATTATGATCGGAGCATTCAATTAGCCCTCTAATTATCGAAACAGAGATGTTGCGCTTGTTTATAAAAGTGTGAAGAAAAGTAGCTGAGTAGCCCGCGCTCATGGGGGTGACCCGGGCATCTCATCTGCTACTATATGGTGAGTAGGTATTTTCATCTCCAGGTTTGACAGAAACATTTGCAACCCTTTCTGTTGCTATGCTTAAATTGAGAAATTCAGGCTAAATGATTTTTAGGTAGAACAAAACTAGTGCGGTTCTAATCAATTTTTTTTAATAGAAAAAAATTGCCGAGAAAAAAAAATTTATTATTGTTATTAAAACTATTTTATTGGGGTGACATGATTTTTTTTTAACTTGAGTTTAAAATTAAACTAAGAAGGAGGTGCCTGACTCTTTCACTTCATAGGTCTAAAAGTAGTGAGATATTGATATATTAGATAAACTTAGATTTCATAGTTTAATTCGTTAAATTTGATTTGAGATTCGATGGATAAATTTTATTGGGTTTAAGAATTTTATTTTTCTAAACTAATTTAGTTAATTATATAATAAAATATACTTGTAAAATTAAGTATAAATTAAATGTTATATAAAATATACTTGTAAAATCAAACATAAATTAAATGTTGAAATATTTGTTTGAGATTGTGATAATTTTATAAAAAATAAATTGAAATAATTTATGAAAGCAAGTAAATATTAAAAAAAGAAATTAAGAAAATAATGAGGAGATGAAAGAAAAAAAAAATGGAAAGGGAAGAGTAGTTCGATTGTTTTTCTTTTCTTATCTATGCTTTGGTGGTCCAATAATACCATACGGAGACTTAGAAATTTATTATTAATTCTTGTATTGATTATATCTCATGGGTTGAAAATAGAGGATAACAAGGTTTGTTATAAAATAAAATCTTTAAAAACCAAGAACATTATAATTATAGGAGATATCTCTAAAATATTTAATTATGATGTTAAAATGCTATTGTAATCCTTTATATATATATATATAAACATTAATAATACTTAATAGAAAAAATAAAATAGAAAAATAAAATTAGAAAAACATAAGATTAACTAAGAAAAATATTAAAATTAACCAAGGATTTTTTTTAAAATAAAAAAAACCAAAACTCCATCATTCTCCTTGGAGTAGAAGAAATTTATTCACGAGTTCATAACTTAGTCAGAAATTGTTCTTCATCGCGAACATCATATCATGAGTCATTGATACCTTTATGTGGGTCTTCCCATCATGATTCCTAACAGAATATCTTTACGTGGATGCTTCCTTATAAATCTTTAATATTTTTGTCTAGCATGCTCCATTATAGATACCACTATCAAGATTTCTAATAATAATTAACATAGAAAGAAATAAAATATTAGTTCCTAAAATTTTTTTCAAGCAGAAACCTTCTTATCTCCTTTTACACAAGCATGTGTTGTTGATCCATGATCTCTTCCTTCTATGATTATTTAGCAACACATATTAATTAACCATCATAAATCAATGAGTTTTAATACTTGTGCTCTACAATTTTCAACCAAAAGAATAAAGAATCGTTTTGTTCTAATATCAACCGAAGCAGCTAGAAGTGAAGGATAATGGGGGTTGTTATAAGTTAACATCCTAAAATACAAGAACACTATAACTACGAGGAGACAACCAAAACATTTAATTTTTATTCATCAATGTTTCGCTTGTGAAAAAATTATTACAACTCTTTATATAGAGAAAAAAAGAAACAGAAAACCCTTATAATATTGAATATAAAAAATAAAATAGAAAACTATTCTAATATAATAATAGAAAAAAGAAAAGTATATAATTAACTAGAAAAAATATTTATTTTCTCAAAAAAAAAAAATCACCAAGTTATGCTAAATAATTTCATTTCATTGAATGTACTTCCTGTGCTTGTATGTTGAAAGCTTGGTCTCTTACCATGTAATAGAAAATAGAAAAGTATATAATTAATTAGAAAAAATATCTATTTTTTCAAAAAAATAAAATAAATTTCACAATGGGTTAGAAGAGGTTTTCTCTTTAATAGGAACGACGTCGAGAGGGAATACTGCACCTTCTCACTTTTGCAGAAACGTTTGCAATGGAACATTTCCTTTATCAAGTGGAAGGGCAAGGAGCCAGTGAAGCTCCTTTATTTTTGTTTCAGTTTAAGCTAACTTTATCTACACGAGGCTCCTTAATTATCATTACTTTTAAAATTTGAGAATTTAATACAATTTTTTATTAGAACTACTTCAGTTTTATTATTATATTTTGATTTAGATGATTTTGCAATTTACATGTCCTCCTAGTATAGGATCTCTGAATGAAAATTATATTAATGTTTTAATAATAAGAAGAATTGCATTATATATATTTTTCATTTTTTTAAAATTTTATTTTAATGATTACTAGTTTTTTTCTCAAAAATAATATTTATTTAATTTTTTTGTAATTAAAATACATAATTACAAGAAATGTAATGATTGGTAAATTTTCATTTTATTATTAATGTATTTTTTTTTATAAAAGCATATTTTTTCTTATTAGCAACATGTTTTTTTGAATAAAAAAATAAAGCCATTAAAATAAATATTCATAAAAATCTAAATCATTTAAATTAAGGAGGAAAAAATATATCTTTTCAATATATATATATAAAGAAATTGTTAAAATAGGAAAACTTTTTCCGCTATAAAATTATTATACTAAAAATCTTTATATTTTATGTGTTTTGAGTTCTTTTATGTCTAATTAGGAAAAACATTGATGGGATTTTAAAGTCTTATAATCAATTTACCCTAGCAATAAAGTGCTCTTGCTAAAGGTGCTATAAACATTTTTTTTATAGTCAAGAAAATTTTTAATTATAAACTTAAAATTTAATTCACGTGTTTAACAAAATAAATTAATAATTATATATGACAAAAAATATTAACAATAACAAACAATTAAATTAGGAAGATGAGAGATAGATCCAAATTAACAAATTTGATCTTGAGCAGTAAGGAACCATTTATTTTTCATTTGTTATTTTTTAAGTAAACAATGATGTTAATTCTATTGAAACAAAAAATGGTTTCAACCCTTTTCCCACTTGAAAAATACCTAGGAAACACCCCATAAATCTTAACAAACTCACATTTAATATAAAAAATGTTGGGTTTTTTTAAACATATAAACATAATACTATCAATAATTTTATATTTTTTAAGAGTTCCAAAGATCCCATCAGATAATATAAGGTCGTTTAGGGTTTGAGTAAAGATAACTTGAAGATCATTTTTTTCTTTTGAGGTTTGATCAATGTTTCAAAGTTGTGTTGTCACAAACCATAAGTCGTTTAATTATTAGATTTCTAACAATAATTCATATAAGTCACCATATCAAAAATATCATAAAAACGTTTTTAGGAGAGATGAATTATTATGTCTTGATTGCAAGCTTTTTATTTTGTGCTTTTTAGGTGTTTTTATATCGTATATTCTGTTGTAGATAAAAATATAAGATATAATATTCTATTTTATAGAAAAAACTTAATACCCTCCTAAAGGGTGAAATTTTACTTTTACCATTTAATAATACCATATAGTTCATGTTATAACTAATATATGCTCGTTTGTCACCCTTAATAAAGAAAACATGTAGTTAGGATCAAAAATATAATATTTTTCATATAAAATAACATAGTGATATCAAGTCTTTTTATAAACATAAATGATCTCTTCATATATAATCCTCATGTGAGCTAATTTAGTGTACATATCATTTAACAAAGCATTTATATATTTGTTATAGGTATTTTTTATATATCAACTTATAAAAACACCTGCTTTCTTTCATAAAAGAAAAAAATATAATATATAATAATTTTAATAACTCTAACTAATGCTTAATAGAACATCGATTATAAATATTTAAAAATAAAATATATTTTTTTACTACTTCTCTCTACCAATTATCTCACTTGAAAGATATAATTCACCCCAACTCAAAAATATTATTGTCTTGGTATTCATTGGGCCAAACCTCCACCAATGTTATGCTCCTTTTATTGTCATTATAAATTATACTGATAAGTGACAAGCACATCAATGTTATACTCCTTTTATATTGTTTAAATCTTGAAAGCAAAGGAAGGATTAAAAAATATCAATGTAGACTTTTGAGTTTAATGGTTTCTTAATATAGATGGCCTGCATTTGATTACAAGATTATTGTTTTTATGATTCTATAATCTTTTTAAAATTTTTTGATTATAAGACTGCATACAATAATTATTGTTTGGAGTTCAAGACTGTAGAAAATAATTATAAATCATTTTACTTAAATAGTTACTTCATAAAATTATCAAGAGTTTCAAACTTCCTCTTCAAATTCTTTTTATCATAGTTTTGAAACCCAACTCGGCTCGGCAGGTCGACCCTGGACCTGGCCGACTCAGGGTTGGAACCTGGCCGGGTTGAAAAAAAAACAGGGAAAGGAAAAACCCAATATGACTCGGCTGGTTGACCCAACAACTCGATTGACTCGGTAAGACCCGGTCAAAAATCTGATTGCAACACGTTGACTTTTGTTTTCTAAAACAACGTTGTTTTGATTTTTTTTAAAAAAATGACCCGGACGACCTGGTCAAAACCCGGAACCCAGATTTTGGACCGGGCCAAGTCTAAAAATATGCTTTTTAGACATTGTGTTATTTATCTAATAAACTAAAATTACATAAGTTAATTATAAAAAGAATCCGCGTAAGCGTAGGTAAAACAAAGATATTAAACAAATTGATGCACTGGATTAACTATTAAATTGATAGAAGGATTATATAAAATAATTTTTAATAGTAAAGGGAGTTTATGAACCCTTAAATAAATACTTACAAAATACAATAAAAAGTTACTAATTTGCTTATAGTAATAACCAGATAGGCTGTCCGCCACTGACTACATTTTAATTAACTTGTAGAAGCAGTTTTATTCAAATAATCACTGAACATGAATTGGGAAAAAAGTGCTGGCATTGTTAATGCATTTTTGAGTAGTAAGAATTTTTTTTTAAAATATTTTTAAAATTCATTCATTTTTTTTATTTTTGTTTTATTTTATTATTAAGACAATAATATATTAAATTGATTTTGGTTTATCCATCAAATATATGCATATAATCACAAACCTGACTTGATTTATTTTTTTAATAAAAAATCTATTATTTATTTAATTATATTATAAAAAATGTAAGTGCTCGCATAAAAGTTATTGAATAAGTTTTTTTTTTTAAATAATAGAAAATAGAGAAAGAATACTTGATGAATTTTTTTAAAAAGTTACTACAATCTTATTAAAAAAACAAACTAAGATTCTAATGCTATTTAAAAAAAATAAAATCAAATATATTTTCAATTAAATTAAAATTTTATATTTATTATATATATATATATATATAATTTTAGTCATTTAATTTCTAATTAAATAAAATGTTTTTAAAAAATACAATACAATGACCAAGGTGTGCCCCGGATGAACTAGGAAGTTGACTCACTTTAATTTAGATCCATCACGAGGGCTTGACAATAAAAGCTCAAGCATCCGGGCTTGATTTTTTAATTTATTTTTATTAAAAATACTTAATAAATACCAATATAACCTCACAAAACAATTTAATCATCCCAAAAAAAATCTAAAAATATCCCAAAAATACAAAATCAAATTGAAAAATAAAAAATCTCTCTAAATCCTATCTTCCTTTTCAAGCAAGATGAATATTTAAAAGACTTTAATTGAACTCTTTTTAACAAATAAAACTTGTTGACAATAAGATTGATTTTTAATTTAATATTAAAATGTGGTCAATTAATAAATTTCTTTCTTTTCTCAAACTTGATATTAAAATGTGAATAAAATAAAATCTTGGACTAAACTATATAATTTTTAAACTAAAATTGTTTTAATAAAATTTTAAATTTAACGATGTTGGACATTAATTTTGTTTATTAATGATGTTGACATCAATTTTAATAACATTGACATCAATTTTGTTTATTAAGGACGTTGAAATCAATTTTATTTAAGAATAACTTTTATTTAATTAAGATTTAATTTTGATCTTTTTATTTTTATTTTTATTTTTTTAAAACAACAAAATTGTTAATTTTTTTTGCAGAACCTTATTTTGAGAATGTGATAATTAAAAAGAAATTAATACAAACTAAATTTGATGGCCTATTGAAAAATAGAAATAAAGGACCAAAAATAAAATAGATTTTTTTTTTCTTTTTAAGTAAATAGCTACCTTTTCACTCACTTTCAATTTCAATTCTCTAATTTTTAATTTTTCTAAACAATCAAATCAAATTATTCGTTACAAAATCAATAACCAAATAATTGTGGGGAAGCCAAAAATAAGAATACAAATAAATCATCAATTAATTCAGCAAAAAAAAAATAAAGAGACCGTGGATTCTGCGAATCGATAGTATTTATATATAAAAAAATAAATTTAATAATAAATAAAAAAGAAGAGAGAGTGTTTTATTATAGGGAAAAAAAAAAAGAAAAAAAAAAAGGGAGAAAAAAAGGGTGATTAGAATTGTGTTTATAAATCTGTAGAGGAGGTGGAAGGAAGAAATGAAAAAAAGAGCTGAATTGAGACGCAAATCCATTCCTCAGATCCACACTCTCACACCTTCCTAAGGTAGCAACGCATCTCCCTTACTTCTATCTTGCTTCATGCCTTCCCTTCCCTTCCTTCTTCAAACTTTCTTATTGTTATTTTTCTATAAATAAATAACTAATAGTTTTGTTATTCTATTTACGTGAAACCTGATCTTCTTTTGTAGTCAGTTTCTTAGTTGGAGTAGAAGCTACCTGCTGATTGCATTTCAGATGTGATCCCTTCAATTTGCGTCAATTTGCTTGTTATTTTAGGATGGTTTATTTATTTATTTTATATATGATATGAGCTTTTTAAATTTCATCTTTTTCATTTAACTTTGATCAGCAACTATCTAGGTTTTGTTAGTTACTACTGGGGAGTGTAATTTTCTTACAATTAACTCATCATTATGATATGTCCAAGGAATCTAATCTGACCATTCATTTTTTTTTTTCCCCCTCGGAATCTTGTTTGTCTAACTGCTACACCCACTAGATTTGCAACCCAAGTAGAAAGTATTGAGGCTAATTGAAGATTTCAGATAGTTAAATGAGTATTGATTTCAAGCTCTAGATGTATCTTAATGCTAGATTTTCAACTATGCCAAGTCATGATATCTGCCAAATGTTCGAGATGTTTTTGATTCTTTGAATGAGTTTCATCACAGCACTGATGCAACTTGGCTTTAATTGCTTTCGCAAAAATTGATTGATTAATGAGCATTAGCAGTTTAACAAAGCATATGACCTAATAGTCTCTCTAACTTCATTCTGTTTGCTGATTTCCTTGCTTATCTGTATAAATCATGTGTCAGTATATGTTTTACATTAGCTGTTCAGGATGCTTTTGTTGTACTCTCTGTTTCTTACACTTTGAGTCGTGGCTGATCAGTAATTTTATTATTTTTGTGTTGTATATGAAGGGATGATGCCATATTTTTTATTGAGCTGAACAACGCAAGCGGATCAATTTAGCCGGGCCCATCAAGTTCGGGACGAAGGCATTTTGTAGCTGTTGCTGTTGCTTGTTGCCTATGAAGGGCATGCTGTAATCAAGTTCTTGTTCCTTCTCTGCATAGCAACCAGGAATCACAGACAGGAGTTCTGGTTGTATCGAGAGGATACTGTATTGATATGGGGAGAATAAAGCTACAGTCTGGAATTAAGGTGATTGAGGAAGAACCTGAGGAGTGTGGTACTTCTGAATCTTACAGAGCTGCTATAGTATGCATGATTAATGCAGAAGCAGGTACTGTGTTGGCAGTGATGAGGAGAAATGTGAGATGGGGGGTTCATTATATGTCAGGTGATGACCAACTAGAAGACTCTCTAATTCAATCTTTGAAGACGTTGAGGAAGCAAATCTTCTCCTGGCAGAATCCATGGCATACCATCAACCCTGCACTTTATCTTCAGCCCTTTTTGGATGTGATTCGATCTGATGAAACAGGTGCACCAATCACGGGGGTTGCTTTGTTGTCTGTTTACAAGATATTAACTCTTGATGTGATTGATGAAAATACTGTAAATGTTGAAGATGCTATGCAGTCAGTGGTTGATGCTGTCACTGGTTGCCGGTTTGAGGTGACAGATCCTGCGTCCGAAGAAGTGGTATTGATGAGGATACTTCAAGTTCTTCTGGCTTGCATGAAGAGTAAAGCATCAGTCATGTTGAGTAATCAGCATGTTTGTATCATAGTGAACACTTGTTTTCGTATAGTACATCAAGCAGGCAGTAAAAGTGAGTTGCTGCAGAGGATTTCTCGCCACACTATGCATGAACTTATCAGGTTCATTTTTTCTCACCTTCCAGATGTTGAAAACAAAAACCTGGCATTGGTAGATGGAGTTGCTACTGTCAAACTGGAGGTATGATTGCATCTCACATTCATCTTCATTATTGTAACATCTCCGCTCTCAATGTCCTTCTGTTAGTTGCTGGGGTGTAGGATCAAAGACAAGCTGGAAAACTTGAGATGAAAAGAATAGTTATAATAAAGAAAAAAACTCACATTGATAGTTTACTTAGGGTTGTGTCTTATGGTAATTTATAATTAAATCTTCCTTCTATATTTATTCAGTTTATCTCTACTGCATGTTCGTGGTTGTCTCACAACAGATATTATATTTGTTTTTACGGTGTTTCATGGTTGGAAAATTAATAGAACTTTAGGGGAAAATCTATTCTGATTTACACTCAAAATCATAGGTGAAAATCTATTCCTGGTCTGTATCTTTGCCCTTTCTTTTGTGTGAAATTGGGAGGCTACTTTTATGCTCATAGTTTATGATTTATGCTACTTTATATTTCATATTTTTCTTTGAGTTTAAAAGAATGGCACATGGCATTAGAGAGCTGCGGAAAATTTGTTAGAAAGTTTTGATGTGGTTTATGGAATTAAGTGGCAATGAACTACTTAGCAACCTTTTAGTTTATTGGAATTGTATCTAGTTTTTTGTTAAACGAATGAAAAATGATAAATATGTCTAGCAAGTATAGCTTCAAAACAGAATTATCTTTCTTTTCCTACTTTAGAAGTATTTAAAACTTTTTGTTGCTTTTGCAGAGTAGGGGGCTGGATAATGATTATGCTCTTGGGAGTACACAGATGGAGAATGGCAATTGTAATTCAGAATTGGGTGGTCAGGCATCCTCTGTGAGGTTTGGTTCCGATGCTTCCACAGGTCTTGCAGCAATTGAAGAAGATGCTTCCACAGGTCTTGCAGCAATTGAAGAAAATGCAATTGGGGCTGGTAGTGGAAAGGACGCCCTTCCTTTTGATTTGCACCTCATGACATTGCCATATGGAGTGCCTTGCATGGTGGAGATATTTCATTTCTTGTGTTCCTTATTAAATGTTGTTGAGCATATTGGCAAAGGTCCCAGATCAAATACTATAGCATTTTATGAAGATGTCCCACTTTTTGCGTTGGGCTTAATTAATTCAGCAATAGAATTGGGTGGCCCTTCAGTTCGCTGTCAACCTAGGCTACTGAGCTTGATTCAGGATGAATTATTTAGTAATCTGATGCAATTGGATTTATCAACGAGTCCACTTATTCTCTCAATGGTCTGTAGTATAGCTCTTAACCTGTATCACCATCTGCGAACTGAACTAAAACTCCAGCTCGAGGCTTTCTTCTCTTTCGTGATTTTGAGACTTGCACAGAGCAGATATGGTGCTTCTTACCAGCAGCAAGAGGTTGCCATGGAGGCTCTTGTAGACTTCTGCAGGCAGAAAACCTTTATGGTGGAGATGTATGCCAACTTGGATTGTGACATGACATGCAATAATGTGTTTGAAGACCTTATTAACTTGTTATCAAAGAGTGCCATTCCCATGGACTGTCCTTTGTCTTCCATGCACGTTCTTGCTCTGGATGGCCTTATTGCTGTTATTCAGGGTATAGTTGGAAGGATAGGCAATGGGTCTGTTCGTTCAGAACCGGCCCCAGTGAATATTGATGAGTATACTTCCTTCTGGACAGCGAAGTGTGACAGCTATAGTGATCCTAACCAATGGGTTCCTTTTATCCGCCGGAGGAAGCACATTAAGAGAAGGTTAATGGTCGGAGCTGATCACTTCAATCGTGATCCAAAAAAAGGACTAGAGTTTCTCCAAGGAACACATCTACTACCAGACAAACTTGATCCTCAAAGTGTGGCTTGCTTTCTCAGGTACACTTCTGGATTAGACAAGAATCTTATTGGGGATTTCCTTGGAAGTCATGACGAGTTTTCCATTCAGGTTCTTCATGAGTTTGCTTGGACTTTTGATTTCGAAGATATGAGTCTGGATAATGCTTTGCGATTATTGTTGGAAACTTTTAGGCTGCCTGGAGAATCACAAAAAATACAAAGGGTGCTTGAGGCATTTTCTGAGAGATATTATGAGCAATCACCACAGGTTCTAGCTAACAAGGACGCAGCTCTTTTGTTGTCTTATTCTCTTATATTGCTCAACACAGATCGGCATAATGCACAGGTGAAGAAAAAAATGACTGAAGAGGATTTTATCCGGAATAATAGATGCATCAATGGAGGCAATGACTTACCTCGAGAATTCTTGTCAGAGCTGTACCATTCAATTTGCAAGAATGAGATCCGCACAACTCCGGAACAAGGATTTGGAATCCCTGAAATGACCGCAAGCCGTTGGATTGATCTAATGCATAAGTCCAAAAGGACTGCTCCATTTATTTTATCCGATTCTAGAGCCGACCTTGACCATGATATGTTTGCTATAATGTCTGGTCCCACAATTGATGCTATCTCTGTGGTGTTTGATCATGCTGAACTTGAAGATATTTACCAGACATGTATTGATGGATATCTGGCTGTTGCTAAAATCTCTGCATGCCATCATCTTGTAGATGTATTGGATGCTGTAGTTGTGTCTCTGTGCAAATTCACAACCCTCTTGAATCCATCATCAGTCGAGGAATCTGTGCTAGCCTTTGGTGATGATGCAAAAGCAATGATGGCAACTGTCACAGTTTTTACCATTGCAAATAGATATGGTGACTATATCCGCACAGGTTGGAGAAATATTCTGGATTGTGTCCTTAGATTGTACAAACTTGGTCTCCTCCCTGCACGCGTGGCCAGTGATGCTGCTGAGGAATCAGAGCTTTCTGCTGACCCTGTGCATGGTAAAACGATTTCAAGTTCTCTGCCTTCAGTTCACATGCAATCCATGGAAACTCCAAGAAGATATACTGGCTTAATGGGCCGGTTCAGTCAGTTTTTAGCTCTTGACATTGAGGAGCCAAGATCACAACCCACTGAACAACTTGCTGCTCATCAACGCACCCTTCAGACAATCCAAGAGTGCCATGTTGGCAGCATCTTTACTGAAAGCAAGTTCTTGCAAGCTGAATCATTATGGGAGCTTGCACAAGGACTTATCTTGGCTGCTGGTCACCCTCAGAAAGGGAACAGTTTACAAGAGGATGAAGATACTGCAGTTATTTGCCTGGAGTTGCTCATTACAATTACGCTGAATAACCGGGACAGGATTTTGCTATTGTGGCAGGGTGTTTATGAGCACATAGCTAATATTGTTCAGTCAACTGTAATGCCTTGCTCCTTAGTAGAGAAGGCTGTTTTTGGACTCCTCCGGATTTGCCAGCGGCTGCTGCCCTACAAGGAGAACCTGGCTGATGAACTTTTGAGGTCACTGCAACTTGTCTTGAAGCTTGATGCCCGTGTTGCTGATGCATACTGTGAACAAATTACACAGGAAGTGGGTCGCCTTGTGAAAGCAAATGCTGCACACATAAGATCTCTAATGGGGTGGCGTACGATTACATCATTGCTTTCCATCACTGCTCGGCATCCAGATGCTGCTGAAGCAGGATTCGATGCGTTGTTCTTTATCATGTGTGACGGGTCTCATTTGCTACCTGCAAATTATTCTCTCTGTGTTGATGCAGCAAGGCAGTTTGCAGAGTCTCGTGTGGGACAGGCAGAGAGGTCCGTGTGTGCAGTTGATCTCATGGGAGATTCTGTTAGTTGTTTGGCTAGGTGGTCGCAAGATGCAAAGGAGGCAATGGGGGAGGAGGAGTCTGCAAAGTTATCAGAGGATATTGGGGAAATGTGGCTGAGGCTTGTGCAGGGTTTACGGAAAGTTTGTTTGGATCAGAGAGAAGAGGTCAGAAACCGTTCTCTTTTATCATTGCAGAAGTGCTTGACAGGAGTGGATGGGATCAAACTTCCACATGATCTTTGGTTACAGTGTTTTGATCTGGTGATCTTCACCATGTTAGATGATTTGCATGAAATTGCTCAGGGGCACCAATATAACTATAGAAACATGGAAGGGACACTTGTTATTGCTGTAAAACTCCTTTCAAAAGTGTTTTTGCAGTTACTTCCTGAAATTGCACAGTCGACAACTTTCTGCAAACTCTGGGTGGGAGTGATTAGCCGAATGGAAAAATATCTGAAGGTAAAAGTAAGAGGGAAGAAAAATGAAATTCTTCAGGAAACAGTGCCTGAGCTTCTGAAGAACACCTTGCTGGTAATGAAGAGCTGGGGAGTGCTTGTGCAGAGCAGTGCTTCAGGTGGGGATAGCTTGTGGGAAATTACATGGGTGCATGTGAATAGTATTGCTCCATCTTTGCAAGCTGATGTGTTCCCTGATCTAGGTCAGGAGCAGTCACTTCTTAAGCTGGACGAAACAGGTTACGTTCCTTCAAATGAACCAGTGCATGCTGAAGTTGCTGCCACAGGAGATTAACATTTACAGTGTGTTCAATAGAACCCAATCGGTTTGTCGGTACATGTAGCTGAGGACACAAGTTTGAGCACTCGGGTAATTTTTTCATGTTCTGGTACTGGAATTTTTGGGAATCGACACAGATTAAGGTTTATCAAGAAGGGAATGGACGCGATGAAGGTCTCTGCTCCGACTCCAGGCATCAGAAAGATTAAGGATTTGGTTATTTGAAATATGCTTGGGAAGAACTCTCTCTTTGGTCCTAAAATTTTGACCATAAAAGTTGTATTTACTTTTCTCGTTGATGTACAGGACGCAGAATTTGATACCTGAACATTTTCAAGTAGGTTTTAGTTTTTACTCAACATCATGAGGTGGAGAATTGTGATGGTTTTGCTTGATAGTAATACAGTCCAGATTTATGTTCAAAATTGCTGGCAAAATAAGCTCTGGGCATTTCTTTTGTTTTCTTCCAAGTTGTATCATCTCCCAATCGTAACCCACTATTCTTCATCACACCCCATTTGCCAACTATTTTTGTTAAAATAGATGACTACGACCTAGGTTTTAGACTTGTTCAATTTAAATTTCAGGTTTTAGGTTTTGATAGTCGCTTGAATTAATTTTTTTTTATAAAAATATCAAAATAATATTATTTTACTAAAACAAAACTAATAGATTACAGCTGGGTTTTTGATCGGGTCTTGCTAGATTATATTCAAAGTTTTTCTTTGTTTTTTAATCCAATTTAATTCCAATCCTGAATTAACCTAACACAGCAAGTAATTTTACTATGAATTAACAAAAATAATCCAAGTCTATAAAACAATTATGTGCTGCTGTCGGAATTTTAACATGAATAAGGATGATCATACACTGAACTATCACAAGTAACACGCGTAAACATTATTATTATTATTTTTTATTTAAAAGGGTATTTTATTATATAAAAAAAACTAAAATGATAAGGAGAAAACATTGTAGTTTTTTTAAAAAAATATGGTGGATTATTGTGGTGTTTTTTTTTTTTTTTTTTTTTTTTAAATATTGGTTTTTTTCCTTTTCCTTTTTGTCTTTTTTGCTATGATTTTTTTTTAATTTTATTTTTTAATATTAAATTATTAATAATTTAATTTTATACCTTTTTCCTTTTTATTTTATTTTTTTTAAGAGGTTAACATGTTTTGGAGGGTTCTCAAGATAACCTAGGTTGCTCTAGCTTATAGATTTGATGAGTTTTTTTTACTTGAACTTGGCTTTTTTATAATCTATTTCTTTTTATATTGTTAAAAAATAAGTTTTAGAGAAAAATCAAATTATTAAACTCAATTAAATAACAAAAATTAAAAAAATATAGAAAATAGAAAAAAATTATATTATTAAACTCTATTAAGTGCATTGTATTTTTTTTTTTTTTGAATAGGAATAAACTAAAGGTTATAGTTTATTATTCTTAATTTTGAATAGGAATAAACTAAAGGGCTATTATTCTTAAATTTTTTTTTAGACTTTCACGTAAATTGCACGCGTGATTACTTTTAACAGATATAATTAATGGAGAGGTATATTAGAGAATATGAATAAACTAAAGGTTATAGTTTATTGATTTTCCTATAGAAAGGTATAGATGATAAATAATGTAATATCCAACGGTTGATAGGCTTCCTCGTTATCTTTCCATCGCACGGAAATAAGGAAATATGATGTTGCCGTGGTTGGGGTGAAAAAAAAATTTGAAAAATCAATTAAATCAAGAAAAATAATAAAAAAAATTAAATCCTAAAAAAAAAATTAATTAAAATTTTTAAAAAAATTGACCGGTTTGATTCGATATTATAAGTTTAAAACTGAAAAAACAGAACCGAACTAAACCAAAATTAAAAAAAAGCCGAGCCAAACTAGAAAAAATTAAGCCAAACTGATCTAAACCAGTTTGAACTAGTTTTTATTTTAAAAAATGATTCGAACCAAACTTTCAGTTTTTTGTTTTTTTTTTTTTTAAATTTTGGTTTTGTTTTTTTTTTTTTAATAAAAAATAAAACCAAATCGAAAATGATCACCCCTAACCAGAGGATAACATCATCTTATAAATTAAAATCTTTAATCACTTAAATTAAAAAATTATATATTTTGAATATCTATCTATAATTATATATAAAAGATAAACTAGAAAATTATAGAAAAAATAAAATTGGAAAAATATTTATTTTAAATAAAAAAAATTAGAAAAACATAATAATACAAAATAGACAAATAAAAATAAAAATAAAAATAAAAAAATAAAAATTTAAAAAATATCTATTTTTTTAAAAAAACTTCAACATCAAAAAGGAATTCATCTTTAAATTAATTTTAAAAAAAAATTAATTTTTTTTAAAAAACTGCCCGATCGCAGCTCCAAATAGTCAAATACCCTTAAGAGTGGCTAGAACCTCTCACTCCGTCATCTTTAAGAGTGTTGGGTAATATAATTGAAACTTAATTTTTTAAATGTGTAAATATAAAAATAAAAATTATATATATATATATATATATATTTTTTTTTTTGAATAAAAAATATTTTAAAATACAATTTCTTTCGATTTCCCAAACAGGAACTAAAGTTCTCCATTGACTCGAAACCTACTCGCTCAAAATCTGAAATGACCTGCTTCTACTAAGATACCTCAAACCCTCTTCATCGCTCCTCCATCAAACACTACCACTTCTCACTTCCTCTGCTCCATCAAAATGCCCACCACCACCACTACCCTCCTCCTCCTCCTCCTCCTCCTCCTCCTAATCCACCTCACCATCACAACTCCATCCCCAATCCCAGGCCTAGACACTTTCCTCTCTCAACGGTCCGCCGTAGACCCTCTTTCCACCAAAGATTCCTTCCCCTCCCTCCCTTCTTCCCTCAAAAAATCACTCTCCCTCTCTTCCCCTCACCCTCACATCCCTTCCTTAATCTCCTCCCTTCTCTCCCTTACCCTCCCCCTTTCCCTCCACATCCGTCTCGTCGGATCCTCCTTCCCTTCTGACTCCTCCTCCCTCCTCCAATCCTTCCTCTCCACTGCCCACATCTCTGACCACTTCCACGTCATCACCACCGACTCCCACCGTCTTTCCATCAAGCATTCCCCCCACCTTGAAATTTCCCACGCGGGCTCCACCCTTTCATCTCGCCTTTCCGAAGCCCTTAAATCTTCCATTTCCGAAAGTACATCTTCCCTCCGATCACCTCTCCTTTCCATCCCTTACAACACAGTTGATCGGATTATCAAGCAAGATTTTGATAGAGAAAAACCTGTGCAAGGGGTTTATGTTTATTTGATTAATCTGGGTTCGCAATCAAAGAACTATGCGTATAGTTATTCAGAAGGGGATCCGTCTCCTGGGTTTACTAAATGCTTAGGAACCATTTGGACTGGTAAAGAGAGGTATCTTTGGATTGATCTATCTGCTGGTCCTGTCGATTACGGACCGGCTATATCTGGAGATGGGGTTTTACCTAGAGGTGAATTTCACCCTCTTACAGCAATGCACGGGCGACCCAAGTCACATAAGGCATTGTTAGCGGACTTGGCATCGTTGATTTGGAATGCTTATCAGGTATTACTTGTGCCCTCTTTGAGAATTCCTGTGCATTTTGAGAATTCTTTGATTGTTGAGTTTATACATATTTATGCGTCTGGAAGTGGTAAGGATTTGAGTGGGTTGGATTGGAAGGAGATTGAGAAGACGTTTATGGATGAGGCTAATGAAGGTGGGTTGTTGTTGGGGAATCAGAATTTGGCGTTTAGGAATTATGAAGTGAATTATGATCAGTGTTCAATTTGCTCGTTTGCGATTTCTAGGTCGATTAATTCCTATACTTCTAGGTTCTTGTTTGACAATTATACTTTGATTGTGAGTGAATATTTGGACTCAAAGAGATTGCATCAGATATTGTCTGATTCTGCTGAGGAGTTTAGGAGGGTGGCAGGGACCCCGGAGGAGGATTTTAGTAGAGTGCTGCCTGTCTATGTGTTTGATTTGGATTACAATACACTGCTGATGCTTGATCGGTATCATCAATCTGTTGCGTTTAGGGATATGGTTATTGCAGTGAGGACAAAGACTACACAGACTGTGAGTGATTATAGCTGCAATGGTCGTCACATGTTTACGCACACTAGGGTACTTGAGAGACCGCTTGTTGGTTCAATTCTACAGAGTATGTGGGGAGTGTCACCAACCCATTTGTCTTGGAGCCCAAGGCATAATAATACTTTGGTGGATTATACTTGGAGTGTTGGACAAACTCCATTTGGGCCTTTCTCAGAGATTTCGTCTCTGTCATTCGTGCAGAAAGATGCAGCTCGTAGAAATGTGCTGTTGACATCGTTGAATTACAGTATAACTAGTGTTGTTGATGTTCTTGAATCCATTTTAGCACATGGCGGGGACAGGAAACTCCTTAAACAGAGTCAGCATGTTCAGTTCATTCAGAGATGGAACCTGTTCAAGTACAAGCTGGACAAAGCAATTTCTGCAATGTCACATATGGACTTTGACATGGCTTTGTATTACTTGAGGTCCTCTGACCACGACATGTATGCCATTCACTCTCTGGTTTACCATGCATCCCAGGAATTGGAGGCATCGCTTGTTTGTTTCAAGGACCCACCATTTCCATGGGGTTCAGTGTCTATGTCCGCAGTAGTTTTCTTTGCTCTTGTTTATGTTTACTCTAAACGAGAGAGACTTTTTAAAAATAAAAGAAAGCAGTTTTGAGGCTCTCTAGAGGAATAGAATTTTGTATCATGTGAACACAATACAACAAACCTATTTCTTTGAGGGGTACATCTGAAGGTTTGGAATTAATTTTCACTTTCCATAAATGCTAGCTACAATTGAAGTTGATATAGCAGTGAATCTGTAATTCCACGACGTCTTTAGATATATGACTTTTTCACATTTTGCTGCTTCCTTGTTCCCTTCTTTTTTCTTAGTACATTGACTATCAAGGAGAATGGGACCATCTATGCACTAGAAATTCAGGGGAGCTGACTTTTATTTGCAACATTTCTGAAAGTTATATTTTGATTCATGCTCATTATTGAACTTGTTTTGAATTAACATAAAACACTTCTGATGTCTATAACAGTTAGGCATTAGGGCACAACTTCCAGATCCAGGCATGCTGAAAGCTTATAAAAGTTAGAGACAACTGTTCTGGGCTACTTTTAAAGTATTGAAAAACTAAACCCATGGTTTCAAAACCTAGATGATTTGATTGCCACACGAGCTGACACACATTTGAGATAATTAAGTTGGTGGGTAATACACCCAAACTTTAGTACATGTCTATGCACGTTCATTTGCAATGATTTGATTTGCGAGTCTTGCACTCAGGCAATTTGGTTATTTTGCAAGTTGAAATTGGTGCTTACAGAATGATGGGTGATATATTAATGTAAGTTACATGGAGTGGAGTGTAGGCTTGGGGACCTGCATGTTATTTCAAGTGGCATAAAGAAGCAATGGCAAGTTGCATGTTGTTTTGTCCAACAGAATAACAGATCCATTTGTGTTTCAGTAATTTGGAATGTGGTTTGGGTGTTAGGTTTCAAGTTTTATTTTAGCTTTCCTAGTATTTGTTGGAGTATTGCGAAGCTTTTGCATTTTCAGCTTTCAGTAGTCTTTATTAGAATTTTATCTGACTAATTTAAAGTGAGTGGCAAATCTTGGAGATTGACCTCCTTTTAGGGTTTTTGATGCAAAACTTGGATGAGTTTACCTCTCCATGCTTTCAAGTAGGAGTCCAACCTTTGAGCAATGGTGGGGTTTCTGAGGCAATTGGAGCTTTGGAGGCCTATACTGTTTTTGGAAAAGAGAAGATTGATGATGGAGGACGAGGAAAAAATTACCAAAACTAAATAGAATAGTAACCAAAATTCATCTATAAAAAAACAGTTAATCTCGAAGGGACCAAATCAAGAGAAACACTTGATCTTGAAAACAAAACGACAGAGACATTGTTTATATAAAAAATAAATAGCAACAACTTGTTGTTTGATTTGTATGGTGTTTTTTTAAAATAGTTTTTTATTTGAAAATACATCAAAATAAATTTTTTAAAATTTTATTTTTTATTTTTTATTTTTAATATCATTATATAAATCATCAAAAAACATTAAAAAATAATCAATTTAATGTTTTTGAAAAGTACATAAAAGCAGAAGCAAACAACATGTCAAACACGCTATAAGAGTACTCACTCTGTGTTTTTTAGCGAGTGAAGATAATTGAGATTGATTATAGATTGAGGATTCAATTTATTGATCGACGATTAAGTTCTATTTAGAATTGGAGTTTTTAGCCGTTAATGTTAACAAATGTTGCAATATAATTAGAGTTTTAGCATATACAACTACTAATTAGAGTTTTAGCACATACAACTACTAAAAAGATCAAACAAGTGAATGAGATTATAACATTCATATTTTCTAAAGATAGATTGTATATGTTTTATATTTTATGTGAACCTTGATCTTAATAATATTATAAATATGTCATTTAATAGTTGAAAACAATAGCAAGCTCTATATACACAATTTCTTTACAAGTTTTTGCTTCATGTCACTTATTGCAACATGTAGCTTTCCTATACAAACCTTTTTTTTTTTTAATCTTTATTAATTTATCTTTTGACACCTTTATCTCTTAACTTGTTGAATCAAGTTAAGAATTCCACACTTTATGTGATTCTTGTTGAACCAAGTTAAGAATTTCACATTTCGTGTGATTTGCAAGGCTATTGCCTACTTTCACTTGAAATGAAGTTTCTAAGTATAGTCTTTTTTTTATTGAAAGAAATGAATGAATAATAGGTAACATATTAATTGAAGAATCAATTGATTGATTAATAAATTAGCATGTCGAGTAGGACCAATTTGTTTAAAGATGAACAAATTATAATCAATCGATCAACAAATTAACACACTTAGTGTGAATAACTTATTAAAATAATAAAAATTAGTAATCATAAAATTTTTTGTTGGTAAAAACAAGGTTATAATGACCAACAATCAACTGGTCTGAGCAATTGATATAGGCCATTCACCTAGATATGAAGAGTTCGAAAACAACTCATAAACATATAGGCTAATGGAGTAGCTTTTATCAAGTGTTCCATGTGATGACTTTACAACATCTAATTCCCTATATCAACATATCAACAAATAACCGCACCTAGAAACAACTACATTCTATTAATATAGTTAACAACGCTGCCACTTTTCCCCATGTATTAACCAATTACTGGTGGGTATGTTTGTGTTTTCATGCCTCTAGCATAGCCTCTTGGTTATCCTTTTTTTTAGGTGGGAGATGATGGCATGATCAGATGATAACAATTAGTTTGGCCAAACTCCAATTAGTTAGAAATGACTCCTTCTAAAGGTACATTGTTTTATCAGAACTTAAATTTATCTAGATGGAGATGAAAAATACAACTAAATAATTTATTACTAGTTTTAGCCGTAAATGATGGATAATGGACACTATTTAAGTATCCTGCTTGAGAAGTACATTAAAAAAAAAATAAACTTTAAAGGAATTGATGGCCCTCACAAGTGATGAAGCATGTGGTTTAATTGATTGCAAAGCAAATAACCTTACTAGAGCTTGACATGTTGTAAATCCCTTTAAAAAAAGGGTGCCATTAGAAATGCGAATACAAGTGATGCATGATTGTTTTCAACTCATGCACTCATGCAACCATTGTGTTTAGTTGTCACCGTTAAGTTTGAATTCATGAGCAGACTGTTAGTAATGAGTTAGATACATATCGTTTTGGCATGTAAGTACGCCTACGACATCACAAGAAAGAGAACATACATATCGTTTTGGCATGCCCTGAGGTGGTCACAAGATAGTTAAATAGAATTCCCATGATTGACACTTTATAGGTGAACTTCATATTTGGATTCTGGACACGGTTTTAAGATAAGCTTTTAATATAATGAGTGAGGGGGGGGGGGAGAAAGGGATCAGGCTTAGTTTCATCTGTTTTGTCAGGATGCAAGTAAACACATTATTTCTGATCAATGAGCTAAGACCAGACCTACAGATGATGAAAGAAGAGAATTTACAGAGAACATGGATGTTATTTAAGCACTTGTGGGTCAGCTAATTGACTGAAAGGTATAAAAACGAGCACATTGACATCCTTGCCATTCCATCGGTTCATTTTTGTCTAGTCATTATAAGACGAACTGGAGCTCTCTTTCTTTCAACCCTAGGCTGTATTTGTTAGAAGAGTAAACAAATGGAATATCTCCAATTCCATCATAAAATATCGCACCATATTCATCATCACTACTTGCCATTGGTTGGTTCCTTATCTCATTCCTGTTGGTGGGAGAAACCACTTGTGGTGGCTTTAGAACATTTAGAGGAGATAAAACACACGGTTTTATTTCAAAACAACAAGCTTACAAAATACAAACAAAACACTCTTAATACACACCCTCTCTTTCTCTCTAGTGTTTCTCTCTTCTCTTTCCCACACTTAATAATATAAACTTAACAACTTATTTATACATAAATTGATAGTAGGTGGTAGCAGTAGTGGTGGTGGTGGTGGTGGTGGTTAATAGTAGGTGGCAGCAGGTGGTGGTGGTTGATATTAGGTGGTAGTTGGTGGCTGCAGGTGGCTGATTGAGTTTACCACAACAAATTCCCTCTTTAAACTCAATCAAGGGATGTCATGCTAAGTATGAACTTCAATCTGATGAATATTTCTCCCTTCAATGGCTTTGTAAATATATCTGTAACTTGATCATTTGTTTTGCAGGATATCGGTTCAACTTCTTTGTTCTTCACATGCTCTCAGATAAAATGATGACGTGTATCGATGTGTTTACTTTTTTAATGATACACTGGATTCTTGGCTAATGCAATCGCTGATCGATTATCAATATAAATCTTTGTAGGACTTTTTTGAGGAAATCTTAAAAACTTCAGCATATTCCTTAACCATATTAAATGACATACAACTAAGTTGGCAGCAACATACTCAGCTTCACAGCTTGATAACATTACTATCGATTGCTTCTTGGATGACCATGTGAAAGATGTGTCTCCCATGAAAAAGACAAATCCAGTTGTGCTTTTCCTTTCATCCAGATCTCTACCCCAATCACTATCGAGTAGCCAACAAGATTAAGTTTTTACTTGAGGTATAAAACATACCTTCATTTATTGTTCCTTTAATGTAGCAAAGAATTCTCTTGGCTGCATTCAAGTGAGACTGGTCTGGTGTCTCTATATATTGTTGATAAGTCCAACTCCGTAGAGTATATCCGGTCTGGTACATGTCAAGTACCTTAAGCTTCCTACTAAGCTTTTGAAGTAAGTTGGATCAACATTTCCAACTTTACTCTTTCTCAATTCTACTCCATTCTTAACTGGAGTTGATACCGGATTGCAGCTTTCCATCTTGAATCTTTCAAGAATATCTTTGGCGTAACCGCTTTGGGATACAAAAATCCCTTTTTCTTTCTGCGTTACTTCTAAGCCAAGAAAATATATCATTAGACCAATGTCTGTCATCTCAAACTCCTGTACCATGCTTTTCTTGAAGTTTTCAAACATGGTAGGATTGTTGCTAGTGAATATCAAGTCATCAACATATAGACACGCAAATAATATACTGCCATCTGCTTCTTTCTTCACATATATTGCGTGTTCATATGGACATTTTACAAATTCATTGTTTTGAAAATACCTGTCAATTATGGTATTCCAAGCACGCGGAGCTTTCTTTAAACCGTAGAGGGCTTTCTTCAACTTGTATACTTTGCCTTCACGTGTTGGTGTGATTTCAATCCTTTTCATGGCAAACTGATGACTAATGGAATCTCATGCAAACTTGAATATTTTTTTTTGTGCAGTATAACCAACCACACACCTTTGTTGTTGTGACTCTTGATCCACCTATCCGCAAAGGGCAAACTCTGTATCCACATATCGTGTTACAGGTATTGTTGATTGTATTACATTTGAACATTAGTGTATTTTTTTGTTCATATGATTTGGCTACCATTCATTATTCTATTTTGTACAGTTCGACACTGACTTTGTAGTTCAAAGCAACTTGTCAATGAGTGAAGATCTTTTGTACACAAAGTACAAGGACAAGTTGGAACCATCCTATAAGGTAGTGACCCAGTTACATTCTGATGTGATTATGCTTCACGTGTTATTCATTTTCTTTTCTTCTTTTTTCAGAAGGTAATAGCATCTGTTGCGACATAGTTGATGAATTAATCTTAGGATATAAGTTATATAAAATTTGTTTGTGTTGTGGATAATAGGGGCTTATTCATGAAGTGTTCACCACTATAATGCGTGGATTGTCTGCTGCCAAAGTTACTAGACCAGGAAAATTCCGTAGTTGTCAAGATGGTTATGCTGTGAAATCATCATTGAAAGCTGAAGATGGAGTCTTGTACCCACTCGAAAAGAGCTTCTTCTTCTTACCCAAACCTCCGACACTCATTCTTCACGAGGAGGTATAGTTCAGCAAACTATAATGTGTTCCTGATTTGTTCATAAACATGCATATGATATACTCCAAATGGATTTTGACATGTTTATTTTAATTCTTCTTCCTGTTTCTTCATACAAGATTGACTATGTGGAATTTGAGAGGCATGCTGCTGGTGGCTCAAATATGCATTACTTTGATCTTCTTAGAAGACTTAAAACAGAACAAGAGCATCTTTTTCGGAACATCCAGAGGAATGAATATCATAATCTTTTTTACTTCATAAGGTTGGTGTGTTATCACCTAACAGTTTGAGTCTACTTTCCATTTTTAATGGCTTTACCTTTCATTTAAACATGCAGTGGGAAGGGCTTGAAAATTATGAACCTGGGAGAAATGCAAACCACAAAAGGAGTGGCTGCTGTTCTTCAGAATGATGGCGATGATGCTGTCGATCCACATCTTGCACACATTATGCATGAAGCTGGTGATGATGAGAGTGATGACGAGGCAAGTTCTTTTATTTTCTTATAATTTTATGCTGCATTTCCCGCAAGCTTATGGCTGCTGAATTTTAATTGGTAGGGTTAATTTCATATATATAGATAGCATTTTCTGCACCCATCTTGTTTCCATTATCTTTCCCACAGTTTTTTGCGTCTCCATCCTGTTTGAGATCTAATTTTACGTTTATGCAACGAAATCTAAGCATGGTGATGTTGCAGGATGAAGATTTTGTTGCTGGGAAGGATGATGGAGGTTCTCCTACAGATGACTCTGGAGACGGAGAATCTGATGCCAGTGAAAGTGGTGATGAGAAAGAGGCAAGCCCTTCAATTCACTCTTCCTTCATGCTCTATTGAAGAGAATTTGATATATGGTCATCTGCTTGAATGTATATCCATTGAATGGCCAACAAAAAAAGATTTTAAAAGGGAGGCTTCATCTTCAAAGGCAACTACGAAGAGGAAAAGCAGAGATGGAGAGGAAAGCCAAAAGAAGAGGAAACCGAAGAAGAAGAATGATAAACCATCACTGGAAGAGACGGTTACGTAGCCAAGGAGTTAGTTACAATTAGTTACATATAACATAAAGTCAGTTATCAAAGTCAGTTAAGTTAGTTAAGCCAACTGTTCTGGCAGTTATTCTTCTTCTGTTATTTACGGTTGCTTGTAACAGACTCTATCACAAGAGTTGTATATATATGTGATCAATCTCTGCATAATCTATTATTGAAATAGAGATTAATATTCTTCTCAAAATCTTTCTTGGTATCAGAGCTTGAAGCTCTCCTTATTCTTTTTCTGCCATGGCTTCTGTAAATCATCAGTCTTCGTCTACCTCTGCAATTCCAGTTGGCTCTGGACAAAGCACTACACTGGCACCCAATTCCACTCACCAAATGCTCAACCATACACTGCCTGTGAAGTTTGATCGATCAAACTATGTCCTGTGGAGATCTCAGATTGATAATGTCATCTTTGCCAATGGTTTTGAGGACTTCATCGATGGCACTGCCATCTGTCCAGAGAAAGAGTTAAGCCCAGGATTGCTTAATCCATCTTTTGTCGCTTGGAGAAGACAAGATCGAACAATTCTTAGCTGGATATATTCATCACTTACACCAACTATCATGGCACAAATCATTGGGTATAATACATCTCATGCTGCCTGGACTGCTTTGGAGAAAACTTTTTCGTCTTCTTCAAAAGCCAGAATTATGCAACTACGACTGAAACTACAATCCATGAAGAAAAGGATCTTCGTCCATGATAGATTACATCATGAAGGTTAAAGGAGCTGCAGATAATCTAGCAGCCATTGGAGAACCTGTTCAAGAACAAGATCAGGTAATGAATCTTCTTGCAGGTCTTGGTTCTGACTACAATGCAGTAGTCACTGCCATCAACATTAGAGATGACAAGATCTCTATTGAAACAGTCCATAGTATGCTACTAGCGTTTGAGCATCGACTTGAGCAACAAAGCTCACTTGATCATGCTTCTTTTATGACTGCCTGTTATGCCTCCTCCTCTAACAATAGAGGTGGTGGACGAAAATTCTTTGGTAACCGAGGATACAGTCAGAACTCCAACACCAACAACTACACCAACAACGGACGTAGTCGTGGAGTCAGGTATGGTTATACTGGGAAACAGAATTCAACCAATTCTGATAAGCCACAGTGTCAGTTGTGTGGCAAGTTTGGTCATACTGTTCATGTTTGTTATCATCGTTTTGATATCTCGTATCAAAACTCACAAAACAGTAATACTGCTTCTTTGAATACTGGAAGTCAAAATAATATACCAGCCATGGTTGCATCCTCACATAATCCTGCCGATGATGACTGGTATCTCGACTCTGGAGCAAGTCACCATCTGGCTCAGAATGAAGGAACTCTCACCAATTCTGCTCCTTACACAGGCAAAGACAAAGTCACAGTTGGTAATGGTAAGCATCTAACCATCTCCAACACTGGTTCCCACCGGCTAGTCTCTCATTCTCATTCTTTTCAACTCAGAAAAGTGTTTCATGTTCCATTTATCTTAGCCAACCTGATAAGTGTTGCTAAGTTTTGCTCAGACAATAATGCCTTAATTGAGTTTCGGGCCAATACTTTTACTGTGAAGGACCTGCATTCGAAGAAGGTGCTAGCACAAGGCAGGCTTGAGAATGGACTCTACAGATTTCCAGTACTGCATAGAAACAAAAAAATGGCATATGTTGGCACTCGTAATCTTTCCACCATTCATCCCCATAGACTCAGTCTAGTTCATAATAAAATGGAACTTTGGCATCACAGGCTAGGCCACGCTGCTGCAGACATTGTAACTCAAGTAATGCAAAGCTGTAATGTTTCTTGTGAAAGGAATAAAACTACCATCTGTTCTTCTATTTGTCCTTCTTGTCAAATGGGCAAAAGTCACAGGTTACCTACATCTCTTTCACTCTCTCGTGCTTCCAAACCTTTGGAACTAATTCACACTGATATTTGGGGTCCTGCCATGCTCAAGTCTACGTCCAGGGCAAGGTATTTCATCCTTTTTCTTGATGATTATTCACGATATACATGGTTCTACCCTCTGCAAACCAAGGATCAAGCTCTGCAAATTTTCAAACAGTTCAAACTCCTTGTAGAAAATCAGTTTGATGCAACTATCAAATGTCTCCAATCTGACAATGGAGGTGAGTATCGAACGTTTGTGACTTTTCTTCAACAGTCTGGCATCTTGCATCGATTCTCTTGTCCTTACACTTCAACTCAGAATGGGAGAGTAGAGAGGAAGCACCGGCATGTTGTGGAAATTGGGTTGGCCCTCCTAGGTCATGCCTCTTTACTAATGAAGTTCTGGCAATATGCTTTCCAATCAGCCACTTTTCTCATCAACAGGATGCCAAGCAAGGTATTGGACAATGTCTCCCCGTATCACGTTCTGTTTCATAAAATTCCTGAGTACAAATCCTTCAGAGTGTTTGGCTGCCTGTGTTACCCTTTCATTCGCCCTTATAACAGTCACAAGTTGCAATACAGCTTCAATGTATCTTTCTTGGGTACAACTTCCAAAACAAAGGCTATTTGTGCCTTGATTCTCTAACTGAACGTGTATATGTTACACCCCACGTTGTCTTTGATGAAACCAAATTTCTTCACCCCACACCTCCTCCTCTCACAGATTCACCAGCCGAGGTCTTCACCCTTGCTATATTGCCCTTCTCCAGTACCTTACCTCCAAACACCATTCCCTCACCACCACAGCCTCCTTTACCTTTTCAAAGCAACAATACACAGTTTATGAGTAGTTCTGTATCTACTCCTATATCTCATTCTGGATCTGCATCCATTGCTGAGGATCAGGATACTGCTTCTGTCCCAGCTCCACGAATGACCACCAGATTGATGCATGGTATAATCTATTTTTGATCTATCTGCTACAAAACTCTCAGAACCATCATCTCTTAGTCAGGCCCTCAAAGATTCAAACTGGATTCAAGCTATGGATGTTGAGATTGCTGCTCTACATAAAAACCACACTTGGGACCTTGTTGACCAGCCTGCTGACATTAATATAATCGGTTGCAAGTGGGTGTATAAGCTGAAGTACAAGCCTGATGGGAGCATAGCCAGATACAAAGCCAGGCTTGTGGCTAAAGGCTATCATCAAACTCTTGGACTCGACTATTTTGAAACTTTTAGTCCGGTTGTTAAAGCATCTACTATTCGTATCATCTTAACTGTTGCCATCAGTTTTCAGTGGGAAATTCGTCAACTTGATGTTCACAACGCATTTCTCAATGGTGAGTTAGAGGAGCTGGTTTATATGACTCAACCTCCAGGGTATGTCAATCCTCAGTCTCCCACCAAAGTCTGTAAATTGAGGAAAGCGTTATATGGCTTGAAACAAGCTCCACGAGCTTGGTTTCAACGACTTAGCTCCACTCTTCTACAATGGGGATTTCATCATTCTAGAACTGACAGCTCAATGTTTCTTCATTTTGATGCATCTACAACACTGATCGTCCTTATCTATGTGGATGATATTCTCATCACAGGGAGCTCTTCTCATCAGATTTCTTCCCTCATTACTAAGCTTGATTCTGTTTTTGCTTTACGAGACTTGGGGCAGCTTTCCTATTTTTTGGGCATCAAAGTTTCTTATCTTGCAGGTTCTATGCATCTAAGCCAAACTAAGTACACCTCTGACTTACTGCATCGCACAGCAATGTTTCACACCAAATCTGCCAAAACTCCTGGCGCTGTTGGGCAACATTTGTCCAAGTTTGATGGTGCTCCTTTGGAAGAGGTCACTCAGTATCGTAGTATAGTAGGTGCTCTTCAGTACCTTACTATTACTAGACCCGACATTGCTTTTGCTGTGAATAAAGCCTGCCAGTTCATGCAACAACCAACCACAGCTCACTGGCTCTCTGTCAAACGAATCCTTCGCTATCTCAAAGGCACGTTGCATGATGGCTTGTTGCTCCGTCCTTCACCTCATCTGACAATTGAAGGTTTCACAGATGCAGATTGGGGTGCTCAACCTGATGATCGCCGCAGTGCGAGTGGTTATCTCGTCTATTTAGGGGACAATCTAGTGTCCTGGTCCTCCACCAAACAAAAGGTAGTTTCTCGCAGTAGTGCTGAATCTGAGTATCGCGGACTGGTTTTAGCTGCTGCAGAAATCATATGGATACAGGCCCTCCTCCAAGAACTCTGTGTTTCTACTCCTGCTATTCCTCTCCTTTGGTATGATAATATCAGTGCTTATCACCTAGCGAAGAATCCTGTTTTCCATGCACGAACGAAGCACATTGAAATTGATCTCCACTTCATTCGTGATCAAGTTCTCAAAGGCAAATTACAACTGCAGTTTGTCCCTACTGAAGACCAGCCAGCTGATTTACTAACTAAACACCTCACAAGTGAAAGGTTCTTGTTCCTCAAATCTCAATTATGCCTTGTTCCCAGACCCTTTCACTTGCGGGGGGATGATAAACCATCACTGGAAGAGACGGTTACGTAGCCAAGGAGTTAGTTATAATTAGTTACATATAACAGAAAGTCAGTTATCAAAGTCAGTTAAGTTAGTTAAGCCAACTGTTCTGGCAGTTATTCTTCTTCTGTTATTTACGGTTGCTTGTAACAAACTCTATCACAAGAGTTGTATATATATGTGATCAATCTCTGCATAATCTATTATTGAAATAGAGATTAATATTCTTCTCAAAATCTTTCTAAGAAGGATCCTAATGCACCAAAGAGGTCGAAATCTGCTTACGTGTTCTTCTCGCAAATGGAAAGGGAGGTGGGTTAATTGCTGTTCCATTGTAATTTCTGGTTAGGATTTGTTCATTGCTTGTTATGGGGATGCTAACTATATTATTGTGATTGACAAAAGAATGTGAGGAAGAGTAACCCAGGAATTGTGTTCGGGGAGATTACCGAAGCACTTGCAGACAAGTGGAATGCCATGTCAGGTCTGCATTCTTTTCAGTTCTCACTAATTTGTGGAGATTCCATTATCTTTTACGACAAGAATATTTCACCATTTGGGTTTTTACCTGTTTGAATGCAGCGGAGGAGAAGGAACCGTACAAAGAAATCTAACACTCAATTCTAGGTCTCCAAGGTGCCTTGTTTGTTGCAGCTCTTTGCATTAAAGCAAATAGTGGTCTGTTGCGGAGCTGCTCATTAGAGATGGCAGGAGCTGGATTTTGCTCCATAAATATCTCAATCCATTTCTCGCTTCTGAGATCAGCCCAGTTGGATAGGGTTCAGAGGAGTTGTTTCTCCACCCGGCAAGTATCGAATCCATCCTTGGGTTTTTTTGCAAATATTTTTTTTATTTTTTTTTTAAAAAACTAAAATCTGAAAACTTTAGACAATAAAATACATTTTCATTTGGATAAATTATAAAATTATCCAAAAATAGTGTTTAAACTTCGAATTCATGTGTAAAACTATAAAATTCCAATTTATAAATTATGAGATCGAAGTTCACATATTATATTGAAAAACAAAATTAGAACTCCACAAAATATAAAAGGATGTAAAGAAAATAAGTTAAAAAAAACCTGGCGGGAGGGGGAGAAAATTGAAAGGCAACTATGCAAAATGAAGACATGCTTGGATTGGCTCAAGGATTGAACATGTCTGTAGATCAATATACAGAGAGATTTCATGATTTGACCGTTCGGAGCCAGATTATAGAGACTGATCAACAAACTCTTGCTCACTATCTAAAGGGGCTACGAGGAGATATTAGGAAGGACATGTATGTTGCCAGGCTGTTTGCAGTAGATGAAGCTTACCAACTTGCATTGCAAGATAGAGAAGAAACATTCAACAGAAGTAAATCAGTGAAAGAATGGCGTGGTATGAGTAGGCCTACACCGGTGCAAAATAATGTGAAGGGTAGCATGAACAATGTCAAAACTTATGGTGATCTGAATAAACCCAAAGTAGGCACTGAGGGTCCGCAGTGTTATAAGTGCAGAGGATATGGGCATTTTGCTGCAGTATGCCCTACAAAGGAGAAGAAGATTATGCATGCTTTTGAATTAAATCCTGAAGTAGCACCTGAATCATCTATTGGAAGACCAAGACACGGTAGAAGACAGTGAAGAAATGGAAAGAAGAGAGGGTGCAGGCTTCTGATTTACCTATTTGCGTGGTCCACAGAATGCTTTCCAATCACGCTACTCCAACAACACAAGTGGAAGATGATTGGAGACGAACTAACATTTTTCATACTCGAGTTGCACACAAGGGCAAGGCACTCAATGTGATAATTGACAACGGCAGTGGACTTAATGTCATATCTACTGAAGCTGTGGAGAAACTGAGGTTACATAAGGAAAAGCACCCTGCCCCATACAACATTAGTTGGATCACTGACAACCATCCTGTTATGATACAACATCGTTGTTTAATACAATTTTCTTTGGGCATTCACTTTGAAGATGAAGTCTGGTGTGATGTGCTTCCCATGACAGTATATCATTTACTCTTGGGCAGACCTTGGCTATTTGATAGAAGGGTGAATTACGATGGGTATGACAATACTTATTCATTAAAAGTCAAGAATAAAAACTTGGTGTTGGAGCCCTTGCCCATCAGAGAATTTCAACAAAATTCAACCATGATACTGTCACTCCAGAAGTTTCAACAAGCTTTACTTGAAACTCCGGTTATGTTCATACTGGTTTGCAAAGCTGTGGTGGAGAGAATGCAACAAACAGTGGATGTCTTACCTATTACTCTTCAACAACTATTGCAGCAGTTTACAGAAGTTTTCCCAGAAGAGCTTCCTTCCCAATTACCACAGTTACGTGACATACAACATGCAATTGATTTGGTTCCAAGCTCTACTCTACCAAATCTTCCTTATTATCGGATGAGCCCAACTGAACACCAGGAGTTACAGCAGCAGATACATGATCTTATCAACAAAGGTTTCATCAGGGAAAACTTAAGTCCCTGTGCAGTACCAGCCCTACTCACCCCAAAAAAAGATGGAAGTTGGAGAATGTGCATTGACAGTAGAGCTATCAACAAGATCACAGTTAAGTATTGCTTTCCAATCCCACGACTAGATGATTTGCTTGACCAACTAGGGGGTGCCAAGATCTTTTCTAAACTAGACTTAAGAAGTGGCTATCATCAGATACGCATAAGGCCCGGGGATGAGTGGAAGACAACTTTTAAAACAAAAAAAGGGTTGTATGAATGGCTTGTGATGCCTTTTGGTTTAACCAATGCACCAAGCACCTTCATGAGGGTAATGACCCAGATGTTAAAGCCATTTTTGGGCAAGTTTGTTGTAGTATATTTTGATGACATACTCATTTTTAGTCATAATATTGAAGAACATATTGATCACTTAAAACAAATTCTGTTGGTGCTTCAGCAAGGGCAATTTTATGCCAACCGCAGCAAGTGCTCTTTTCTTCAATCCAAAATAAATTTCCTAGGCTTTGTAATCTCTCAACAAGGAGTAGAAGCAGATCCTGAGAAGGTTAAAGCAATCACACAGTGGCCAGAACCTCAATCTTTTTCTGAAGTCAGGAGCTTCCATGGCCTAGCTACCTTTTATCGCAAATTCATCAAAGCTTTCAGCACTATCATGGCTCCCATTACAGAATGCCTGAAGGCCAAAAGCTTTAAATGGACTCCTGCCGCGACACGTGCTTTTAATGACATTAAGCAAAAGATGGCAAAGACCCCTGTTCTACAACTTCCAGATTTCTCTCAACTTTTTGAAGTTTCTTGTGATGCCTCTCATGTTGGTATTGGGGGGGTGCTAAGTCAAGCAGGGCATCCAATTGCATTCTTTAGCGAGAAATTGAATGAAACCAGGAGGAAGTATTCAGCATATGACCTGGAATTTTATGCGCTAGTGCAGACTTTGAAACACTAGAGATCTTACCTTATTCATCGTGAGTTTGTTCTTTTTACAGATCATGATTCACTAAAGTATCTGCAATCTCAAAACAAGTTAAGTGCCAAGCATGCTCGGTGGTTTAGCTATATGCAACAATTCAGTTTTGTTATTAAACACAAAACTGGACAAGAAAACAAGGTGGCAGATGCTTTTAGCCGCAGACCTCATCCATTGCTGCTCCTCACAACAAATTCTTCAGGGATGGTTTCTATGAAGGATCACTATGACACTTATGCAGATTTTAAGGAAGTCTGGGAGTCCTTGCACAACAACCCTTCCATTACGGTTGCAGATTACACATTAATAGATGGATATTTGTTGAAGGGTGGTCGGATTTGTGTTCCTAAAGGATCTTTACGGGAGTTCATTATTCAGGAGCTACATGGAGGAGGAATGGCAGGTCATTTTGGGCAAGACAAGACATATTTTTTGGTTGCTGATCGTTTCTATTGGCCCAACATGAGGAGGGACATCAACACTATTGTGAGCAGGTGCAGAATTTGTCAAATGAACAAGGGTGGTAAACACAACACTGGCTTGTACACACCATTACCAATTCCACAGAGACCTTGGGTTGATTTGAGTATGGACTTTGTACTTGGCCTTCCAAGAACTGCTCGAGGTAATGATTCTATCATGGTGGTGGTGGATCGATTTTCTAAAATGGCTCACTTTATTCCATGTCGTAAGACTTTTGATGCTTCCCATATTGCTTCACTGTTCTTAAAAGAAATTGTGCGTTTACATGGCGTTCCAGTCTCCATTGTATCTGACAGGGATGTTAAATTTGTTAGTTATTTTTGGAAGACTCTTTGGGCTAAGATGGGTACCAAACTCCTATTTTCCAGTGCCTTCCACCCACAGACGGATGGCCAAACTGAGGTTACCAACAGAAGCCTAGGTAATCTGCTCAGATGTTTAATTAATGAACATGCTGTGAGTTGGGATCTCATTTTACCACAGGCTGAATTTGCATACAACAATTCTGTCAACCGGACAACAGGCACCACACCATTTGAATTAGTTTATGGGCTAAAACCGAAGATTCCTACTGATGTTACTCCTTTACCTCTACCTCAAAAAGTTAGTGAAGCAGGAGTGGACTTTGCAGCCTTTATGTCGAGCCTACATGAAGAAGTTAAAAGCAAGATGGCAGAACAAGTTGTTAAATACGCTGCACAGGCTAACAAAAACAGGAGGGAGTTGCATTTTAAGGAGGGGGAATTGGTTTTGATCAGAGTGCGACCTGAAAGATTTCCCCCTGGAATGTATCACAAACTACACGCCAGGAAGATCGGTCCATTTAAGATCCTTAAGAAGTTGGGATCTAATGCTTATTTAATTGATTTACCGTCTGATTTCCAGTTCAGTCCAATTTTCAATATAGAAGACCTTACGGCTTATCAAGGTTGCATGTCTTCTCAAGAATTACAGGATTCCCCTTCAACAGTTCCGCAAGTTCAACCTGCACCAGAAATTGTTGACTCAATATTAACCCATCAATTTGTCTCTACCAGAAGGGGAGGTTACTATAAGTTTTTGGTAAAGTGGGCATCCAAGCCGAAATCAGAAGCAGTTTGGCTACAAGGTTCTGAAGTCCATCGTCTTAATCCTCAACTTTTTACAGATTATGTTGAGCATTACTTGCCTGAGGCAAGTTCCTGGGGAAGAGAGGAAATTGATGCAAATGAAAGGGACCAAGATTCTAGCAAGGAGCAATGTGTTGCAGCAGCTACAGATTTCACAGAGGCCAGAGGATTGAAATATTCTGTGCTCGCCAAAATTCCAACAATGCATGTTAATGTGAATGTTCCAGCAAAGTAGGTTGACAAGGAGGCAGTTAATTAATAATGGATGAAGATCACATTATACTTCCAAGTGGCAGGAGAAGTTAACTATAACTGTTTGTTCTTATCTTAGTTGGTAGTTATCTAGTAAATAACTGTATTATGTATTTTTATTTAATGAAGGTTGTAAGTCTGGATTAGAGAGATGTTAATGAAAGTTCTTTGTATTTGGTGTGATTCCAAAAATGAGAGTGATTCTCTTGAGTGGTGTGAGGCTACTTGTTTTCTATTCCTTGTAATCTTTATTTTCTGCAATAAAAACGTCAGACTTCTTCCCTTTGTTAATTCTCTCTTTCTGCTATCTTCTCTACTAAAATCCAAAATTAGTAAACCTGGTTCTTCTTGATTTTCATTTGACATTACTTATTCATGCTTTTAAAGTCATCCTAAGTCTTATTCTCTAGTTGTATTATCTTAAGAAATACATATTAAAAATTTTAAATTTTATTTTGATTCCTTGTTACTATTTTAAACTTAATATTAAAATTAAAATATCATTTCAATTACTGAAATATTATTTTAGGCTTTTCATTCATGGTATTCTAACATTGCTACTTGGTCTCGTTTTGTCATCTAAGATAGTCCGATGCAATCTTCTGACATATGATGTAGGGTGTTGTAACTTTTTTTTACCCTTGTGTCTTTGAACTCTTTTCAGAAAATACAAAAATATAAAAAATACATTTTATTAAAAAATTTATTAAATTTTTGTAAATAAATTATTTGATAAACTTTTTAATACTTTTTCGGATTTTTGCATATTTTATTTTAGTTTCAAGCAAGAAAAAAAAATGATGAAGAGAAAAATATTAGAAAGAAAATGAGAGAATAAACAATGTATGCGAGTTAGGATATTCTTGACCTATTTTGTCTTAATCTAATTATACATTTAGATTTTTTCTAAAATCAAACCAAACACCCTAAGTAAGGTGTTGCCCTAAGAGTTTTCCTATAAATTCATCAATTATATAAAATAAGGAAAACAAACCTAAGAATACAAAAAAAAAACCACTCATCCTTCCATCTTTCTCAAAAAATTCCAGCCACCCAAGCACCTAAAAAACCCCCCAAAACCACTTTTAATCCTCTCATAAATACCTTTAAAACACTCTTCTATTATTATTATTATTATTATTATTAAACTATACAAAGTCTAATATAAAAAGAACTATAAAGCCTTAAGGTTGTAAAACCAAAGTTTATGAATATATAAATATTAGATTAGTGAGTAATAATATTTAGTTTATTTTAATAAGGCATGCCAAACATAAGGAAGTTTTTTTAAAAAACCTAGAGTTCATACAAATTTTAATCTATAAGCATGCAAAAACATAACTAATTGCAAACATGCTTTCAACACAAAAATAATAATAGAATACTAGCATGTATAATAAGCATATATTAAAACTCGCAATTTATATAAAATAAAAAAAAATAACCTAACATGTATATTAATAATAAAATTAATTATGCTTAAATTAAAAAAAAAATAGTATTTACTTGTTAAAGCACTTTAAAATAATTAATCTTTTATTATTGTCAAGAATGAATCCTTTATCTTTAAATTAGCTTTATTGCTCCTTATTTCTGCAACTATGATATTTTAATATGTCTTTCAAGATTCAAACACCATTACATTGATTTAGATGCACTTTTAAATTATATATCTTTCTTTTTCTATGTGATGTGATTCCCCCAAATATCTTTTATGTAGTCTATTTATAACTCTTATCTACTTATCTTTTTATCATAAATTGTTTCTCCTTATGTATATCTTTTTTTATCCTATCTCCCATTCTCTTTATCCCCTCTCACAATTGTACATAACTTAAACTTCCATGTTTAAATTTTTTTTCCTTTTTTTAATCATCATTTAACTTCTCAATTTTTTTTTTTGAAATTTGACTTAAATAGAGGGTAAAAATAGGTAAAGATACATTGTACAATAAATACATGTGTTAGACATGTTCCAAAGAAACTATAAGCAATTCATACCAATTTATTTTTATAAAGTTTGATATTCTCATTCTCGAAATAAAACAAAGAAAAGCATAAGTTAGTTGTCTTAAAATATAAAGCTTGTTGTTATAAAATTAATAGTTAAACTATATTTCTATTTAAATTCATAATTAAAATCAAATATATTAAAATAATTAAAATTCTTCTCATTAAATAGAACCATTTGACACAAATATCAACTATTTTGGTTGTTGGAATCGATGTCAACGATATTTTTCATTTTCTAACACTGGAATCCGATGACCTCTCTCTTTCATTTTTCAACGAGGGACTAAAAAATAACAAAAATAAAATTTTATAGAAAAATTGAATTGGAAAAATATTGAGGTATTGAAATTATATAATTTGTGTAATTTTTAAAGTTTGAGGACCAAAATGTATTTTTTCCAAAACTTCTAGCACATCATCCATGTTTAACACCTTTTTCATTTTGATCCCTTTTCTTTCATTTTCATCATTGACCAAGAAATCAACAACAATTGACTTTGAATTAAGATGAAATCAAACAATAAACTTTGAGGACCAAAATGAATTCTTGAAAAATGCTTAGTGTCATCCACATTAAATTGTGAAGGGATGCATAGTGCCAGCTTCACAGTTAAATACACATGCATTTTAGATTATAAGCAACTAATTATGAATTCTTTGGCAGGCCCACGCGACTAGGCTCTTAGTTATTTTATTGCACATAAAACAAACGACATGTTATCTACCTTAATTTTTTTAAAAGTAAATCAGACGACATTTCATCTAATCTTACCCAAATTTACCAAAAAAAATCAGGGCCTAAGTTTGTTTTACCCAAAAACCGTTTTTCAATCATTTTTAACACAAAACACTTATAAAACACCTTAAAAACCATGATAAACCTATCTATGACCTAAAAAAAACCAAAACACCATCCTAAAAACCGAAATCAACCCAAGATTAGATCTTTTTTTTTCATGAAATTTAAAGGTAAAAAAAATCTATTATAAATTTTCCTCATAAAAAAAACCCATTTGATATAAAAATAGTCTGTTTTGGTAACCTAAATTGGTGTCAATGAAATGTTTATATCTCTACTGCAGGAATTTGACGATCTTTTACTCTCCTCTCTCAACCAAGAACTAAAAAATAACAAAAATGAACTTTTATACCAAAATTAAATTGGAGTACAGAAATTGTATAATTTGTGTAATTTTTAAAGTTTAAGGACTAAGAAACTTTTTCATTTTGGTCCCTTTTTTCTTATTTTCATCATTGACTAAGAAACCAACATCAGTTGACTTTGAATTAGGATGAAGTCAAACAATAAAACTTTGAAAACCAAATTGAATTCTTGAAAAAAAATTGAGGATTAAATAAATTTTTTTTTTTTTTTTTTGCATAGTCTTTAAAAACATATATGAGAAGATAAACAATGAGATTATACTAATCGAAAAACTATGCCTTTTAATTTTATTGATAGTCATGTTCTCCCTCTCTCTGGGTTTTTTTTTTTTTTTTGGTGGTATGTTTCTCCGTTTAAAAACAACATATAGACGACGTACATACACAGCGCAGCGTAGCGCTTACATGATGAAAAAAATAAAATCAGCCAGAAAAGAAGAGGGAATTAATTAAACCCATCCATTTTTCACTTCCTGACAGATCTAAAAGGCACGAACAAGCAGCAGCAGCAGCATCATGATCAAAAGATAAATAAATAAATTGAAAAACAACAAGAAAAGCAACGTTAAAATAGTTCTCATTCACATATCCTTGGTGGTTAAGTTGAAGGGTTCCACAGGTGGTAGGAAATTAATCTCTTAACATTTTCTACCCGATTTGCAATCAAGTGCCCCAGCAAAGAGTGTCATCCTTGTAGCAAGGGAACCGGGTTTGGCTGTGATCATGAACTTCTTATGAGGTCTCTTGGTTCTAGGTTTGCCTGATTCAATGAAGAAGGCTCCATTCATCATTAGATCATTCTCCGATCTCCATGTCCATGTTTTCCATTCAGACTCCGGCGCATAGTCCCTCTTCGTCACCTGCGCATATTGCAGAAGTAGGCTCCATTCATCATTAGATCATTAGATATCAATATTAAAATTGAAACTGTATGATTAGTTAACACTTACCTGTTTCAGATGAAGTTCAGGTGGTGCAATGAAGCGGTTACCCTGGCTGATAATGGTAGGGTGTTTGCTACCACCAATAGCATACATGCGCCAGTGAGTGTAGTCATTGTTAACAACGTGGAAGAAACCCCATCGGCATCTTGGCATTCTCTGTACCAGTCCCTGACCAAAATGGTTGAACGCAACGGTGACTTGCATAAGCTCATCGCCTGAGAAGCTGTCACTTGCACCCAACAAGATGGCCTGCATGCATGCACTCGCGCATCAGTTTCAATATCATGAAATCATCACATGATCTGCATTGATTGATTAATTAAAAAGATCATCATCGATAGCTAGCTTACATCATTGTGGTGGGTGAAGTGGGAATTTGAAATGGTTATTGCTGTGGATCCCATAATCGCATCAATGAGACCATCGGTGCAGCGAGACATGGAAACGTGATCGATCCAAATATTGCTGGATCCGAAGATGGAAATTCCATCTCCATCACTGTTGGTCCTGATCCCATAGTGCTCCACAGAATCCCTAATATTGCCACCGCTAGTAGCAACAATGTGATGGATCCGAATTCCATGAATGATTACGTTCTGGATGAATTGTATTGTGATTCCAGCACCATAAGCAATGTGTATATGGTGTCCACGCCCATCAATCGTCTTATGGCTAGTCATAATCAGCTCTTTCGACAACCTAATGTTCATGTTCTTTGAAAATATGATCCACAATGGCCCCTTTTGGATCACAGCATGTCGCAAAGTCCCTGGTTTTGGGTTCATGACATCGTCGTCCGAATTTTCAGTCACCACATATACCCTTCCTTTCAATCCTCCAGTTGTCCTACGCCCAAAACCAAGTGCACATTTTGCCAGACGCTTACGGTTTCTTGCCCAGTTCCTCCTGCACCTCCAGCACTTGTCAATTGGGTTCGTCACCTTACATGGACCTCGGTATTTTTTCTTTCCTTGCTTCAGGTTCCTTCTAGTGCTATTTGCGAGCAGTTCAAAGCCAGCATCATCACCATCATCATCCAAGTCCACAAGAGTGCTGTTCGCGCTCCCAAAATCATCAACAATGTCCGGTTTTAAACTGCTGTTTCTTGCAAGAGCGTATCTGCATGCCCCGATGAAAAAAATTGTAACAATCAGCTTTATATATATGGTGTGCGCGTGTCCAAAAAAAAAAAAAACATAGAAAGAGAGAAATGTCATGGCATTGTGTGATATTTATTATCAATTAATGAAATGGAGAAAAGGATGTTGAGGATTCACTTGTTAACTTCGAAGTTAAAATCATCGGTTGCATCTTCTGGGTTGGGTATGTAGGAGTTCAAGGTCACTTTCTTTGCTTCCTCTGCTCGTTTTTGCCACACTTCGTCGAAAAAGGCAATGTCTGCCAACAGCCCAGGAATCAATGTCGCAAGAGTAATAGCAAAGATCAGCCTGGCCTTACCCACTGCCATTTTGCTTTGTATGTATAATTGAAAGTTTACAGGTTATGACCGAAAGTGGTATTCGACCTAGGTCCGTAATAGGTCAAGGTCTACGGTTGAACCGGATGGCGCGGTGGGTTCGCAAGTTCTTGTATGGGTTCAGACCGAACTAGACCAGAAAAAATGGAACCTACGTGAATCTTCAAGTTATCTGCATGTCTTGGTTTTGGCTTTATGAATAGAACACTTAAGTTTGAGGTTGTGGGCATGCTTAAATACTACCCGAAGACGTTGAGCATCTAAAATTAGAAGCGTAGAGAATGGAAAACCACATTCTAATAACGGTTGACAGAACAGCAGAACAACAAAAATTAAGCACCAAGGAGAATTAATGGTCTAAAATCACACCCCTTATTAATGCCAACCTGCAAGCCATCTTTCTTTTCTTCTTTTCTTGACTCCTTTTTTCCCCTTTATTAGTTTATTTTTATCAGATATATATATAACCTGCTGTCACAATATTCATGCATGAGGCATCATCTCCTTGTAAGTTGCTCGAGTTAATAGAGAAACAATCTGCATCCCCGGCTCCTTAAGACATCCATCCTGTAAACACGTCTTAATTACACACACATTGAGCAATGATCGATTAATTAGTTATACTGCATTCTCTAGCTATATATAGCCGTAGCATTTGTTATGAACTACGACGACTATAAGAATTCTAGCTAATATATTCGCCATGCATGCATCAAAAGCCTTTAAGAAATCATGTCAGTAATATATTACGTACGCAATGCTAGCTTGATAACTAAATTCTTGTGCGTGCTTGTCTTTTGTTTAGAAATTAAGCTACGACCTGCTGCCTTGACACAAATCTGCGTCAAATATGACAGTCTCAGTAGCGACCCAGAAGAAAATCCAGAAACATGGAGGTCCATTCAGAGTCTAGCATGGTTGCAAAAGGAAAGGGACCTGGGTCAACTGAGCCACTTAAATTATTGACTCAAGGTCTAAGAGAAGTAAAAGCATTAGAAGGGTTCAACGTATAGAATCTATATAG